>NW_022265534.1:75000-287500 GCF_002021735.2 Oncorhynchus kisutch | reverse complement strand
CAAAACATGCTAACCTCTCACCATTACCAATAACAGAGGCTACAACAAAACATGCTAACCTCTCACCATCACCAATAACAGAGGCTACAACAAAACATGCTAACCTCTCACCATTACCAATAACAGAGGCTACAACAAAACATGCTAACCTCTCACCATTACCAATAACAGAGGCTACAACAAAACATGCTAACCTCTCACCATTACCAATAACAGAGGCTACAACAAAACATGCTAACCTCTCACCATTACCAATAACAGAGGCTACAACAAAACATGCTAACCTCTCACCATTACCAATAACAGAGGCTACAACAAAACATGCTAACCTCTCACCATTACCAATAACAGAGGCTACAACAAAACATGTTAACCTCTCACCATTACCAATAACAGAGGCTACAACAAAACATGCTAACCTCTCACCATTACCAATAACAGAGGCTACAACAAAACATGCTAACCTCTCACCATTACCAATAACAGAGGCTACAACAAAACATGCTAACCTCTCACCATTACCAATAACAGAGGCTACAACAAAACATGCTAACCTCTCACCATTACCAATAACAGAGGCTACAACAAAACATACTAACCTCTCACCATTACCAATAACAGAGGCTACAACAAAACATGCTAACCTCTCACTATTACCAATAACAGAGACTACAACAAAACATGCTAACCTCTCACCATTACCAATAACAGAGGCTACAACAAAACATGCTAACCTCTCACCATTACCAATAACAGAGACTTCCAACAAAACATGCTAACCTCTCACCATCAACCTCAAATAAAAGGTGACATTCTATACTGTCTCCTAATATGAAACATTCTACCTCAAATCCAAAATGCTGGAGCAAAGCACCACATTTAAAACTGTAAGCTTCACTGTCCAAACACATATGGTGTGGACTATGTGTGTCTGGTAAACAAATGTGGATCTGGTGAACAGTTATCACTTGTTGACCAACTACAGGAATACTGACCTCAGAGTCTCCAGTTTACAGTGGGGATTCCCCAGTCCAGCAGAGAGCAGCTTCACTCCTGAATCCTTCAGGTCATTGTTACTCAGATCCAGCTCTCTCAGGTGTGAGGGGTTTGACCTCAGAGCTGAGACCAGAGAAGCACAGCCTTCCTCTGTGACTAGACAGCCTGACAGGCTGCAAAGAGTCAAATCATATTAAAATCACACTGATATTCATTTTTTCAGCATATTCAGTCCTGAAACCTTCAATTTCTATTCATAAAATAGTGTATCATCAGAAAAAATGACAAATGATCAAAGTATTGCCTGCAGATAGAAACATGTCTAGTACAAATATTATAGTAGACTGACCAGACCAGTTTAAAAAGCAGAATCAGTCAGAAGACAGACAGTGAGGTATCAGATTTATATTGTATTGAGTATACAGTCCACACCATATCTATTTAGACAGTGAGGTATCAGATTTAGATTGTATTGAGTATACAGTCCACACCATATCTATTTAGACAGTGAGGTATCAGATTTAGATTGTATTGAGTAAACAGTCCACACCATATCTATTTAGACAGTGAGGTATCATATTTAGATTGTATTGAGTATACAGTCCACACCATATCTATTTAGACAGTGAGGTATCAGATTTAGATTGTATTGAGTATACAGTCCACAATATATATTATACTGACCTCAGAGTCTCCAGTTTACAGTGGGGATTCCCCAGTCCAGCAGAGAGCAGCTTCACTCCTGAATCCTTCAGGTCATTGTTACTCAGATCCAGCTCTCTCAGGTGTGAGGGGTTTGAACTGAGAACTGAGGCCAACACTTTACAGGATGTGTCTGTGAGTTTACAGACAGTGAGTCTGAAAACACAGAAGAAATACAATGACAGACAGGTTATATTAAAATATTCCGCTTAGCTTTCCCTGCTTACACTGTTAGCATTTTGGATTTCAGATCAAATGTTTCATATGAGGTGACAGTTTATAATGTCACCTTTTATTTGAGGATATTTTAATACATATCTGTTTCAACGTTTAGAAAAATGTAAAGCATTTTATGTATCTAGTCCCCCTTTTGAAGAAGTCATAACTATTCTGACACTTAAAGTGTATTACATTAGACAAAAGTTTATCTGGTCCCATATTCCTCGAACACAATGACAACATCAAGCCTGACTGAGAAAGATCGTGAATGAATCATAATGAGTGAGAAAGTTACAGAGGCTACAACAAAACATGTTAACCTCTCACCATTACCAATGTCAGAGGCTACAACAAAACATACTAACCTCTCACCATTACCAATAACAGAGACTACAACAAAACATGCTAACCTCTCACCATTACCAATAACAGAGGCTACAACAAAACATACTAACCTCTCACCATTACCAATAACAGAGGCTACAACAAAACATGTTAACCTCTCACCATTACCAATAACAGAGGCTACAACAAAACATGTTAACCTCTCACCATTACCAATAACAGAGGCTACAACAAAACATACTAACCTCTCACCATTACCAATAACAGAGGCTACAACAAAACATGCTAACCTCTCACCATTACCAATAACAGAGGCTACAACAAAACATGCTAACCTCTCACCATTACCAATAACAGAGGCTACAACAAAACATACTAACCTCTCACCATTACCAATAACAGAGGCTACAACAAAACATGCTAACCTCTCACCATTACCAATAACAGAGGCTACAACAAAACATGCTAACCTCTCACCATTACCAATAACAGAGGCTACAACAAAACATGCTAACCTCTCACCATTACCAATAACAGAGGCTACAACAAAACATGCTAACCTCTCACCATTACCAATAACAGAGGCTACAACAAAACATGCTAACCTCTCACCATTACCAATAACAGAGACTACAACAAAACATACTAACCTCTCACCATTACCAGTAACAGAGGAGTTTAGCATTTATTCTGATCTTTGTGCCTCTATAACTTTGTAATTCACTAATCATATTTAAACAGTAACACAGGTATTTTCTCTCAAATCCAAAATGCTGGAGCAGAGCAGCACATGTAAAACTGTAAGCTTCACTGTCCAAACACATATGGTGTGGACTATGTGTGTCTGGTAAACACATGTGGATGTGGTGAACAGTTATCACTTGTTGACCAACTACAGGAATACTGACCTCAGAGTCTCCAGTTTACAGTGGGGATTCCCCAGTCCAGCAGAGAGCAGATTCACTCCTGAATCCTTCAGGTCGTTGTTACTCAGGTCCAGCTCTCTCAGGTGTGAGGGGTTTGACCTCAGAGCTGAGACCAGAGAAGCACAGCCTTCCTCTGTGACTCCACAGCCTGACAACCTGCAAAGAGATCATGATTTCACAAACACACTGTTAATTTAACACCAGTAGTGTAGAGGGACAATAGTAGATGCATTTGGTTTATTCTCTCAAACAACATATAGATTCATCTTCCGTTTCCTAGAATTGTATGGTCATATTGTTATACTAATGTGAAAATCAATGCATTAATTCAGTATGTTGTTCAATATAATATTATACACATATTATAATATATATTTTTCTCTAAACTGAATATTTCTTCCTGATGATTAGTTCTTATATGTCATTTTATTTACTCACAGAGCAACTCTGGAGGCTTTGACCACTGGCAGCAGCCTCAGAAGACCTTCCTCTGATCTGGAGTATTTCTTCAGGTCAAACACATCCAGCTCCTTTTCTGAAGTCAGCAACACAAAGACCAGAGCTGACCACTGTGCAGGTGACAGGTTGGGTTTTGAGAGACTTCCTGAGCTCAGGTATCTTTGGATCTCCTCCACTAGAGAATGGTCATTCAGTTCATTCAGACAGTGGAACAGATTGATGTTCCTCTCTGGAGAGAGATCCTCCCCGATCTTCTCCTTGATGTACTCGATTGTTTCTTCATGGCTCTGTGAGCTGCTTCTTGTCTTTGTCAGTAGACCTCGTAAGTGCTTCTGATTGGACTCCAGTGAGAGGCCCAGAAGGAAGCGGAGGAAAAGGTCCAGGTTTCCCGTCTCACTTTGTAAGGCTTTATCCACAGCACTCTTGTAGAAAGTAACTTCAGGCTCGTCTTTTGTTTGCAGTTTGTTCATTATATTCTCATTGTTGTTGATGAATGAGAGGAACACATATACAGCAGCCAGAAACTCCTGAATGCTCAGATGAACAAAGCAGTACACCTTGTCCTGGTACAGCCCACATTCCTCTTTAAAGATCTGTGTGCACAATCCTGAGTACACTGAGGCTTCATTGACATCAATGCCAGACTCTTTCAGGTCTTCTTCATAGAAAATCAGATTGCCCTTCACAAGCTGTTGAAAAGCCAGTTTTCCCAGTGACAGAATGCTCTCTTTATTCCAGTGTGGACCTGTCTCTTCTTTCTCAAGATACTTTTCATTCTTCTGTTTGGTATGAAACTCCACAAGGTGTGTGTACATCTCAGTCAGAGTCTTGGGCATCTCTTCCCTCTTGTCTGTACTCAACATGTGTTCAAGGACTGTTGCAGAAATCCAACAGAAGACTGGAATGTGGCACATGATGTGGAGGCTCCTTGATGTCTTTATGTGTGAGATGATTCTGCTGGCCAGGTCCTCATCACTGAATCTCTTCCTGAAGTACTCCTCCTTCTGTGGGTCATTGAACCCTCGTACCTCTGTTACCTGGTCAACACACCTTGAAGGGATCTTATTGGCTGCTGCAGGTCGGGTAGTTATCCAGAGGAGAGCAGAGGGAAGCAGATTTCCCTCGATGAGATTTGTCAGCAGAACATCCACTGAGGTTGACTCTGTGACGTCCCAACAGATCTTGTTCTTCTGGAAGTCTAGGGGCAGTCGGCACTCATCCAGACCATCAAAGATGAACAGAACTTTGTACTTGTTGTAGATGGAGATTCCTGATTGTTTGGTTTCCATTGAGAAGTGATTAAGAAGTTCAATGAAAGTGTGTTTGTCCTCTTTCATCAAATTCAGCTCCCGAAAAGGGAATGAAAATACAAATTGGACATCCTGATTTGCTTTTCCTTCAGCCCAGTCCAGAATGAACTTCTGCACAGAGACTGTTTTTCCAATGCCAGCGACTCCCTTTGTCAGCACAGTTCTGATAAGTTTGTCTTGTCCAGTTAAGGGTTTGAAGATGTCGTTACATTTGATTGCAGTCTCTGGTCTTGCTTGTTTCCTGGTTGTTGTCTCAATCTGTCTCAGCTCATGTTCATTATTGACCTCTCCTGTTCCTCCCTCTGTGATGTAGAGCTCTGTGTAGATCTTATTGAGAAGTGTTGGGTTTCCTTGTTTAGCGATCCCCTCAAATACACATTGAAACTTCTTCTTTAGATTAGATTTGAGTTCACGTTGGCAAATCACAGCAAGATCATCTGAATCTAGAAATAACACAGAGGATATTAATATTACGTCTGTTTTAATACCTACAGTATTGAAGGACTGTTATAAAGTTGTACATTATAATAATTTATTCTCTTAACTGACTGTATAAATGTGTAAATGTTTTCCTAATGCATTACAGACTGGTGTGACTGATTATATTATTATTGATATTTTTTAATTTTTTTTAATTACTCCTTTTTCTCCCCAATTCCAATTGTATAGTAGCTACTATCTTGTCTCATCGCTACAACTCCCGTACGGGCTCGGGAGAGACGAATGTTGAAAGTCATGCGTCCACCGATATACAACCCAAACAAAGCTTCTTAACACAGCGCACATCCAACCCGGAAGCCAGCCGCACCAATGTGCCAGAGGAAACACCGTGCACCTGGCAACCTTGGTTAGCGCGCACTGTGCCCGGCCCGCCACAGGAGTCACTGGTGCGCAATGAGACAACGACCTCCCGGTCGCGGCCGGTTACGACAGAGCCTGGGCGCGAACCCAGAGTCTCTGATGGCACAGCTGGCGCTGCAGTACAGCACCCTTAACCACTGCGCCACCCGGGAGGCCTCATTGATGGTATTATTAATGTTCTCTCTCTCTCTAAATTAATCACCACAACACATCCCTGCTGCTACTTGATGAGGTCACTAGGTGTTGTGTTAAGGCTGCTACAATATCATTGAGTTACACAGCTACTTCAGTTGTACTTTAGCTACAGCTTTTAAATGTTATAAAACAGCATTCAACATGAGGCAGACAGATCTTACATTTCTCCAGTGTTTCAGCAAGCTCCTTCTGGTTCATTTTCCTCAGGATGTGCAGTGTGATCTTCAGAGCCCCCTCTCTGGCACTGCTCTCCTGCTGCTCATCTTCAGCATCCACCACTTCCTTATCCTGCTTCTGACTCTCAATGCCTTCTGGGAGTTCTGGACTAAGAATCCTCTTGAACATCTTCAGCTCGTTCTTCACAAATGTCATAATTTTCTCTTCAAGCAACTGAAATAAATAAAGTAAATAAGTTAAGCAAGAGAATAAATGCTTTCTCATTAACACATTAATGAATGATTGACAGATCAACTTTACTTGAGGTAAACAAAAACAAATGTACATAACAGGACCACATACACTGAATATGGAGGCCAGGTCTGTTTGATGACTCTGGGAAGACTGACCACTGAGAATCTCTGACTCTGATCTCTCCTGTTGGTTTCTGTGGACAAAACATGAGATTACATCTCCTCATCCAGGGAGTACACACACACACACACACACACACACACACACACACTCACACACGGAGGGAATGTTGTGTTTGTTTAATATTGTTTTACGACTACGAAAATGGACAAAAGGATGAGCCTATGGATTATGAAAACAACAACAATAAATGGGAAAATGGGAGAGGAGAAATGACTAGAGACAGTGTTGTTTAACTCACTGACCAGGACCCATGAGTTCTTCTTACCTTTGTTCAGTAGAAAAGTCTCCCTCTCTAAAGTATATAGGGTCACCCATAGACTTATCACTCTTCATGGACACACAGCTGGGAACAGGGGAGGCTGGTCTCTCCTGCTTGATTGGACTTCAACACAACAGAGACAAACATTACATCTCTCATCTACTCTGAGCTCAGATGGGGAAACATAAGAAGAGTTTCACAAATAGAACTGACTTCCAGACGTTAGTTAATGGCGCGAGCAGTGTGTCATTTTTAATAACGAAATTCATTTAGCGTCGCGAGCGTTGTAGTCAGTCTGTCAGCCCCGCTAAAAGGCTGGTGTCGTTACTCTGCCTTCTCCGGGGGATGTTTATGTAAATTTACTAACCGGGTGTTGAATTATGTAATTTATTGGAGGGCTGGAAGACGCACTCTCGAGGTTGTTTACTCACAATTTCAGATATTAAGAAGATTTTTTATAATGAATGTCTACTGAGGTTGAGGTTCTGACTAGTGATTATTTACCCGGTGTTCAATACCTGCTATTGAGGCGCCCTGAAAATAATATTCAAAAGTTCGGTCCTTGGACACAGAGGGGTTAAAAACTAAAGTTACCGTCCATCTAGTGAAGAGAGGAGAACCGGACAGAGGTAGCCAGCATCCGTCAACGAGAGAGGGAGAAGCCTCACCGGGATTTAACAGGTGGAAGAAACAACCGGGGAGCTCCATCGGTCCAGAAGAAATGCAGACAGCCGGTGATGATGTAGTGGTAGCTATGGTAACTAGGATGCTGCTGGTAGAGTAGCTAGCTAGCTTACCGAGCTGTACCGACTAGCTAGGATAACTAGGATGCTGCTGGTAGAGTAGCTAGCTAGCTTACCGAGCTGTACCGACTAGCTAGGATAACTAGGATGCTGCTGGTAGAGTAGCTAGCTAGCTTACCGAGCTGTACCGACTAGCTAGGATAACTAGGATGCTGCTGGTAGAGTAGCTAGCTAGCTTACCGAGCTGTACCGACTAGCTAGGATAACTAGGATGCTGCTGGTAGAGTAGCTAGCTAGCTTACCGAGCTGTACCGACTGGCTAGGATAACTTGCAGGTCGTTTCTGGCCCTCATCTCGATGATGATGACGAATCCGGTGAACAACAAAATGAAACAAGGATAGAAAGTGAAAAGGATCTGGCTACACTCATACTGTCCCTGACCGTAAAGAAAAAAGCAAATTGAACAATAAACTTCGGTGTCTCAACACTGTAACAAACTCCGTCGTTATTCCCCAAGATCACCTCAGTCCACTCTGTGCGTAACCGGCTTGGCGCCACACCGAACGTGGACGCGGACAGTTCTGTACGGGGACGCGGACAGTTCTGTACGGGGACGCGGACAGTTCTGTACGGGGACGTGGACAGTTCTGTACGGAGACGAGGACAGTTCTGTACGGAGACGCGGACAGTTCCAGAACGCGGACATGAGCAGTGCAACACAACCAACTAAACCCAGTCTTTACAGTGGGTTACATTAGTAATATTCATTTTGGATTATTATGTAAAACAAACATTCAATATGTTGAGATCTGGGACCATATCGCCAAAGTGTCTCAGAGTAGAACATTGGTCTTATAAGTGATGAGAATAAAGAATTTTTACACTTATGGGTATACGTGGGTGGTTAATAACTATGCATGAAGTCTCTAGTCCCATCTAGTCGGCAGATATTTAGGAAACCTCGTGAGCTGTCCTAAGTAGTTTTTATAATGCATTTATATAAACTAAGGTTGAGGTATTTACCTGGGATTCAATACCTGCTATTCAATACCTCACTTTTTTTCTCTCCTAAAAAGTTATTAATTCACGGACAGACGTTGGTGGGGCAGCTGATAAATAAAGTATATTTTTCTCATTAATTCCTTAGATCTCAAACCTGCCCCATCTTTTCCAAGCCAATTTCTGGACTTTCACATAGAGGTCACTTGGTCACCCAGTTCAAATCACATATGAAAAATAAAACAGGTGTCTTGTTGATCAAGTGTTCTGCCTTGAAATAATAAATATAATAAAATAACAAAACAAAAACAGCAAAATGCTGAGACAGGTTTAGATTAACAAAATAATCAGTGCTATTTAGTACTATAATGGTATTTACTAACATAATATTATTACTATAACAGTTTCTAAAATAATTAGGGTTTAGGCTAAAATAGGTCATACGTAGGGTTAGATGCTGCTTTATAAATACATTTGGTTTGATTGTTAGGTTCAGGGTTTTTAAGGCAAAAAACAGTATGGGTTTATAGCTCTCTTGCTCCTCTCTGTGGCCTTCTGTGGGTACTACACAACTCATTCACGACACCTGCTAGGCTCAGCAGGTGTCATTGATACAATGGTGAAGCTGCCATTGTGACGCAGAACAATGAGCTGGGAATAGAACGTTCAGAAGGTGAGTTGATTCCACGGAGCTCAATAGAACTAATAGGAGCTGGCAGGGAGAAGAATGACCTAAAATAAGGCCTGTTTTTTAGCGATTACTATTTAACGTAATATTATGAAACTGGGCTCCATGGCGGATGCAATTAACTAGTTATCAGAAAAAAACGTTGTTGTAAATGTCATGTTTCAAGCCTACTTGAGGCGCACCGAAAATAATTTTCAAAAGTTTGGTCCTTGGACACAGAGGGGATAAACACTAAAGTTACCGTCCATCTAGTGAAGAGAGGAGGGGTTAAACACTAAAGTTACCGTCCATCTAGTGAAGAGAGGAGGGGTTAAACACTAAAGTTACTGTCCATCTAGTGAAGAGAGGAGGGGTTAAGAACGGAGCAGAAGAGACATGTTTGTTGTTTGCTGTAACTAATGGTCAACGTTGTATTGTAATGTATGTATTGTAATGCCAGAGTTGACGTGGACCATCGTTCAAACAAAGAGATGCCTCCCTGACCACCAGTGTGTTTAGATATAATGAAGATCAATTCAGTGAAGAAGAACCTCTAGAGTTCTGACCAAAGAGCCCTATAAAGGGTTCTATATATACTGTATACTCAGACAGGCTAACCTCCTATAAAGGGTTAAATATATACTGTATACTCAGACAGGCTAACCTCCTATAAAGGGTTCTATATATATTCTATATATACTGTATACTCAGACAGGCTAACCTCCTATAAAGGGTTAAATATATATTCTATATATACTGTATACTCAGACACTTCCTGACCTCCTATAAAGGGTTCTATATATACTGTATACTCAGACACTTCCTAACCTCCTATAAAGGGTTCTATATATATTCTATATATACTGTATACTCAGACACTTCCTGACCTCCTATAAAGGGTTCTATATATACTGTATACTCAGACACTTCCTGACCTCCTATAAAGGGTTCTATATATATTCTATATATACTGTATACTCAGACACTTCCTAACCTCCTATAAAGGGTTCTATATATATTCTATATATACTGTATACTCAGACACTTCCTGACCTCCTATAAAGGGTTCTATATATACTGTATACTCAGACACTTCCTGACCTCCTATAAAGGGTTCTATATATACTGTATACTCAGACACATCCTAACCTCCTATAAAGGGTTCTATATATATTCTATATATACTGTATACTCAGACACTTCCTAACCTCCTATAAAGGGTTCTATATATACTGTATACTCAGACAGGCTAACCTCCTATAAAGGGTTCTATATATATTGTATATATACTGTATACTCAGACACTTCCTAACCACCTATAAAGGGTTCTATATATATTGTATATATACTGTATACTCAGACACTTCCTAACCTCCTATAAAGGGTTCTATATATATTCTATATATACTGTATACTCAGACACTTCCTAACCTCCTATAAAGGGTTCTATATATACTGTATACTCAGACACTTCCTAACCTCCTATAAAGGGTTCTATATATATTCTATATATACTGTATAGTCAGACACTTCCTAACCTCCTATAAAGGGTTCTATATATATTCTATATATACTGTATACTCAGACAGGCTAACCTCCTATAAAGGGTTCTATATAGAACCTCAGTGGTTCTGTTTATTGTAGGAAGATAGAACCCTTTATGGTTTCAACAGGAGTGAAGAGTGTGTTGATATAACGGATATATTGTCAGAATTCAGCTTGTAACAACGATCAGAATAAAAACTATAAAGTTATGCCTGCCAACATATTAGATAATAATTAAGAGGCTAAATGATTGTGTCATGCTACAATTTTATAGAGGGGTGTGTGTGTGTGTGTGTGTGTGTGTGTGTGTGTGTGTGTGTGTGTGTGTGTGTGTGTGTGCTGGTGAGACAACCACATATCACAGTCTCACATACAGGATACAAACATTTCATTCCAGCTATATAGCGTTTTGCAAAACAAAAATTAATCCACAAAAAACTATGAATTAAAATGTTAGAACAACAATAATTTACAGACAAGGTTCCCCTGAGCAATACTGTCTGATAAATAACAGATGTGAAAAAATGATGGAAACACGTTTTAGAAACAAACAAGATTGTAATCTCACCTCTTAGCTTTGGTGTCATGTTCCCCAGAGAGTCTCATTTTAGAGGCAGGGCCCCCCTCCTCTCTCTCCCCAGAGAGACTCATTTTAGAGAACTGACCCCTAAACAGAGATCCAACATGTTGGTTGTGGTTAACACAGTGACAACTAAACAGAGATCCAACATGTTGGTTGTGGTTAACACAATGACAACTAAACAGAGATCCAACATGTTGGTTGTGTTTAACACAGTGACAACTAAACAGAGATCCAACATGTTGGTTGTGGTTAACACAGTGACAACTAAACAGAGATCCAACATGTTGGTTGTGGTTAACACAGTGACAACTAATTATTTTATTCATTATCTCTTAGAAATAAACATTTACTAACAGACACATCCAAACAGTCAGGTGATTTTATATTTTTCACCTTTTGTCCATAATAATAATAATATAATAATAGTAATAATAACAATATCTAATATATAATAATATGAATTATAATGTGTCACTTTCTCTTTGAATAATGTCTCTCATTCTAGTGTGTTGCTTTGTTCAACATGATATGATGATGCTGTAACTGAATTCAGTTCATAATATTAATGTTAAGAAAAGTCTGTTCAGTGGTTTCATACCAAATTACACAGGAAGCAGGAGCTCATTGGAATTTAGAAAGAACAAATGTTCTGATATTCTGAAAGACGACTTACAATTTATACATAAAACATACAAATGGTAAAATAACCTCAATATACGATGTATGAACAACATGTTATAATGTGACTTGACTACACCCAGTTAGCTATATGAACAACATGTTATAATGTGACTTGACTACACCCAGTTAGCTATATGAACAACATGTTATAATGTGACTTGCCTACACCCAGTTAGCTATATGAACAACATGTTATAATGTGACTTGACTACACCCAGTTAGCTATATGAACAACATGTTATAATGTGACTTGCCTACACCCAGTTAGCTATATGAACAACATGTTATAATGTGACTTGACTACACCCAGTTAGCTATATGAACAACATGTTATAATGTGACTTGACTACACCCAGTTAGCTATATGAACAACATGTTATAATGTGACTTGACTACACCCAGTTAGCTATATGAACAACATGTTATAATGTGACTTGACTACACCCAGTTAGCTATATGAACAACATGTTATAATGTGACTTGACTACACCCAGTTAGCTATATGAACAACATGTTATAATGTGACTTGACTACACCCAGTTAGATGTATGAACAACATGTTATAATGTGACTTGACTCCACCCAGTTAGCTATATGAACAACATGTTATAATGTGACTTGACTCCACCCAGTTAGCTATATGAACAACATGTTATAATGTGACTTGCCTACACCCAGTTAGCTATATGAACAACATGTTATAATGTGACTTGCCTACACCCAGTTAGCTATATGAACAACATGTTATAATGTGACTTGCCTACACCCAGTTAGCTGTATGAACAACATGTTATTGAATGTGACTTGCCTACACCCAGTTAGCTATATGAACAACATGTTATAATGTGACTTGCCTACACCCAGTTAGCTATATGAACAACATGTTATAATGTGACTTGCCTACACCCAGTTAGCTGTATGAACAACATGTTATAATGTGACTTGCCTACACCCAGTTAGCTATATGAACAACATGTTATAATGTGACTTGCCTACACCCAGTTAGCTATATGAACAACATGTTATAATGTGACTTGACTACACCCAGTTAGCTATATGAACAACATGTTATAATGTGACTTGCCTACACCCAGTTAGCTGTATGAACAACATGTTATTGAATGTGACTTGCCTACACCCAGTTAGCTATATGAACAACATGTTATAATGTGACTTGCCTACACCCAGTTAGCTATATGAACAACATGTTATAATGTGACTTGCCTACACCCAGTTAGCTATATGAACAACATGTTATAATGTGACTTGCCTACACCCAGTTAGCTATATGAACAACATGTTATAATGTGACTTGCCTACACCCAGTTAGCTATATGAACAACATGTTATTGAATGTGACTTGACTACACCCAGTTAGCTATATGAACAACATGTTATAATGTGACTTGACTACACCCAGTTAGCGCCATTTTGTATGATTGAACTGTCACGTAGCTGTCCCAGGTGAAATGGACTGTTAGATCTGAGTGTTTTACTGTCATTCACTAAACTAAAATAACACCAGACATTTAATTTCTCACACTTTACAATAATCACTGGGAAGATTCTTACCTTGTAGCCTGAATTCACAACCAGAACATGTCAAGTCATTGAGATATTTTCCGTTGTGCTGAGAGATCACCTTCCTGATGACAAGTGTCTCTGTATCTATATTCTAGGTTCAGTTGATCTTTGGATGTAATAATATCTGGTCAAAGTCTAGTGACACAACACCATAGTATATCATAACCATAACAGCAGTTGGCCAGTAAAGGCCATGGAATACTATAAAACAGGGTTCGTCAACTAGGTTTGGCTTCGGGACAATTGTTTTCTGAGTTAAAGTCTGTGGGTCAGAACATAATTAGCATATAATATTAGCACAGTGAAGAGGTCAACACTACAAATGAACATAATTAGCATATAATATTAGCACAGTGAAGAGGTCAACACTACAAATGAACATAATTAGCATATAATATTAGCACAGTGAAGAGGTCAACACTACAAATGGAACAACATTGATTAGTACATAATACATTCAGTGACAATATTTTTTTTTAGATCTGATTAAGTTCATAAAATCAGCAAAATCTCTACTAAATTATAAATCTTTGTTTATTTCTCTGTGTGTTGATTGGTGGGAAAAAACAGCTCTAGTCCACACTACTTTTTAACGTCAACGTTCGTTAGCTTGATAGTGTTCGGTGGAGCAGCACAGGGGACAGGGGAACCCAGTGTACTGGTGGAGCGGCACAGGGGAACGCAGTGTACTGGTGGAGGGGCACAGGGGAACCCAGTGTACTGGTGGAGCAGCACAGGGGAACCCAGTGTACTGGTGGAGCAGCACAGGGGAACGCAGTGTACTGGGGGAGCAGCACAGGGGACAGGGGAACCCAGTGTACTGGTGGAGCGGCACAGGGGAACCCAGTGTACTGGTGGAGCGACACAGGGGAACCCAGTGTACTGGTGGAGCGGCACAGGGGAACCCAGTGTACTGGTGGAGCAGCACAGCGGAACCCAGTGTACTGGTGGAGCAGCTCAGCGGAACCCAGTGTACTGGTGGAGCCGCACAGGGGAACCCAGTGTACTGGTGGAGCAGCACAGGGGACAGGGGAACCCAGTGTACTGGTGGAGCAGCACAGGGGAACCCAGTGTACTGGTGGAGCAGCACAGGGGAACGCAGTGTACTGGGGGAGCAGCACAGGGGACAGGGGAACCCAGTGTACTGGTGGAGCGGCACAGGGGAACCCAGTGTACTGGTGGAGCGGCACAGGGGAACACAGTGTACTGGTGGAGCGGCACAGGGGAACCCAGTGTACTGGTGGAGCAGCACAGGGGAACGCAGTGTACTGGGGGAGCAGCACAGGGGACAGGGGAACCCAGTGTACTGGTGGAGCGGCACAGGGGAACCCAGTGTACTGGTGGAGCGGCACAGGGGAACCCAGTGTACTGGTGGAGCGGCACAGGGGAACCCAGTGTACTGGTGGAGCGGCACAGGGGAACCCAGTGTACTGGTGGAACAGCACGGGGGAACCCAGTGTACTGGTGGAGCAGCACAGCGGAACCCAGTGTACTGGTGGAGCAGCTCAGCGGAACCCAGTGTACTGGTGGAGCCGCACAGGGGAACCCAGTGTACTGGTGGAGCAGCACAGGGGACAGGGGAACCCAGTGTACTGGTGGAGCAGCACAGGGGAACCCAGTGTACTGGTGGAGCGGCACAGGGGAACGCAATGTACTGGTGGAGGGGAACAGGGGAACCCAGTGTACTGGTGGAGCAGAACAGGGGAACCCAGTGTACTGGTGGAGCAGCACAGGGGAACGCAGTGTACTGGGGGAGCAGCACAGGGGACAGGGGAACCCAGTGTACTGGTGGAGCGGCACAGGGGAACGCAGTGTACTGGTGGAGCAGCACAGGGGAACCCAGTGTACTGGTGGAGCGGCACAGGGGAACCCAGTGTACTGGTGGAGCGGCACAGGGGAACCCAGTGTTCTGGGGGAGCGGCACAGGGGAGCCCAGTGTACTGGTGGAGCGGCACAGGGGAACCCAGTGTACTGGTGGAGCGGCACAGGGGAACCCAGTGTACTGGTGGAGCGGCACAGGGGAACCCAGTGTACTGGTGGAGCGGCACAGGGGAACCCAGTGTACTGGTGGAACGGCACGGGGGAACCCAGTGTACTGGTGGAACAGCACGGGGGAACCCAGTGTACTGGTGGAGCAGCACAGGGGAACCCAGTGTACTGGTGGAGCAGCTCAGGGGAACCCCGTGTACTGGTGGAGCGGCACAGGGGAACCCAGTGTACTGGTGGAGCGGCACAGGGGAACCCAGTGTACTGGTGGAGCGGCACAGGGGAACCCAGTGTACTGGTGGAGCGGCACAGGGGAACCCAGTGTACTGGTGGAGCGGCACAGGGGAACCCAGTGTACTGGTGGAGCGGCACAGGGGAACCCAGTGTACTGGTGGAGCAGCTCAGGGGAACCCCGTGTACTGGTGGAGCGGCACAGGGGAACCCAGTGTACTGGTGGAGCGGCACAGGGGAACCCAGTGTACTGGTGGAGCGGCACAGGGGAACCCAGTGTACTGGGGGAGGGGCACAGGGGAACCCAGTGTACTGGTGGAGCAGCACAGGGGAACCCAGTGTACTGGTGGAGGGGCACGGGGGAACCCAGTGTTAGGTGGAGCAGCACAGGGGAACCCAGTGTACTGGGGGAGGGGCACAGGGGAACCCAGTGTACTGGTGGAGCAGCACAGGGGAACCCAGTGTACTGGTGGAGGGGCACAGGGGAACCCAGTGTTAGGTGGAGCAGCACAGGGGAACCCAGTGTACTGGGGGAGCAGCGCAGGGGAACCCAGTGTACTGGGGGAGCAGCACGGGGGAACCCAGTGTACTGGGGGAGCGGCACAGGGGAACCCAGTGTACTGGGGGAGCGGCACAGGGGAACCCAGTGTACTGGTGGAGCGGCACAGGGGAACCCAGTGTACTGGTGGAGCGGCACAGGGGAACCCAGTGTACTGGTGGAGCACAGGGGAACCCAGTGTACTGGTGGAGCACAGGGGAACCCAGTGTACTGGTGGAGCACAGGGGAACCCAGTGTACTGGTGGAGCACAGGGGAACCCAGTGTACTGGTGGAGCAGCACAGGGGAACCCAGTGTACTGGTGGAGCAGCACAGGGGAACCCAGTGTACTGGGGCTGCAGGTCAAAAAGACACCGGATGAACACAAGAGGGCGGAGCAGATGTGACAGATGGCAAGAGAACATGTCGCTCTCAAAAAGTAGCAAAAGAAAGGTGGATAAGGAAAATGGAAGTTTCAGGGAAGAACGGACAGAGAGATATGAGTTCATCTAACCATCTATCTCCTAACAGACAGAGAGATATGCATTCATCTAACCATCTATCTCCTAACAGACAGAGAGATATGCATTCATCTAACCATCTATCTCCTAACAGACAGAGAGATATGCATTCATCTAACCATCTATCTCCTAACAGACAGAGAGATATGCATTCATCTAACCATCTATCTCCTAACAGACAGAGAGATATGCATTCATCTAACCATCTATCTCCTAACAGACAGAGAGATATGCATTCATCTAACCATCTATCTCCTAACAGACAGAGAGATATGCATTCATCTTACCATCTTTCTCCAATGCCCAGCCAATGTGTCTTGTTTGCAATGAAAATATCACTGTTTGCAAATAATTCAATCTCAGATGGCATTATGAATCTAAGCATGATACTTTCAAAGTGGACTTCCCGCCCCAGACAGAGGCCCAAAACAGAAATGTTTTACTTTGTCGGGGTAGGGGGCAGTATTCGGAAGTTTGGATGACTGATGTGCCCAAAGTAAACTGCCTGCTACTCAGGCCTAGAAGCTAGGATATGCATATAATTGCTAGTATTTTATATAAAACACTCGGATGTTTCTAGAACTGTTTGAATGATGTCTGTGAGTATAACAAAACTTATTTGGCAGGCAAAACCCAGAGGACAAACCATCCAGGAATCATTTTTTTTGAGGTCACTCTCTTTTCAATGGTTTTTCTACGGGGATCTAGGTTTCTAAGGCACGTGCTTGCAGTTCCTATCGCTTCCACTGAATGTCAACAGTCTTTAGAAATTGGTTGATGTTTTTCCTTTGAGAAATTAAGAAGTAGCCCTGTTCAGAACGAGGGTCGAGTCTAGTGTACTGTTGTGGTTGGGGCGCGTGACCTGAAAGCTCCACTTTGTTTTCGTCCTGTATTGAACGCAGTTTATCCCGTCTTAAATTGTATCGATTATTTACCTTAAAAAACACCTAAAGTTGTGTTAGGAAAGTTGTTTGAAATGTTTGGACAGAGATTACAGGTAATTTATTAGGTATTTTGTAGTCATGTTGAGCAAGTTGGAACTGGTGTTTTTCTGGACGCGCCAAATAAATAGACATTTTGGACGACGGAATTAATCGAACACAGGACCATTTTTGATGTTTATGGGACATATTGGCGCCAACAGAAGAAGCTCTTCAAAGGTAAGGCATGAATTATATCATTATTTCTGAGTTTTGTGTCACGCCTGGCGGGATGAAATATGATTGTCTGTGTTTGTTTCATGGGGTGCTGTCCTCAGGTTTATGTTCGCCTCAGATAATCACATGGTTTTTGTAGTAAAGCCTTTTTGAAATCTGACACCGTGGCTGGATTAACAAGAAGTCAAGCTATAATTTGACATATTGCATGTGTATTTTCAAGAATGTTAGATATTTACAATTCTGTAGTTTGAATTTCACACTCTGCAATTTCACTGGATGTTGGCCAGGTGGTACGCTACCGTCCCACTTACCCTAGTTAAGCATTAACTACAAGCTACAAACAAGGCAGTAGAATCCTCCTTCATGGCCTGACCCAACAACAGAAGGTCACAAGTGCCTTCCTTAAAGCATCCTGGGTTCTAACCAAACACAACATGCCCTTCACAGACGCAGAGCTATTTAAAAAGCACATGGTTACAGTTTGGGAGGAATTGACTACAGACAAGTCTATGGATAGCATTATTGCGTCTGTCAAACAGGTGCCCCTGTCTGCGACAACAGCCGGACGTCGTGTCCGTGCTCTGGCGGATGACGTGCGTAGGATTGTTCTGGAGGGGCTCAGTCAGGCTGAGCATTTTTCCCTGGCTATTGATAAGAGTATTGACAACACCGATGTAGCACAGTTGCGTGCATATTCATTATTGTCATGGAAATTACTTTAAAGCAGAGCTACCGGCATTGATTCCCTTCGAAGGACACACCACCGGGGACGTTCCCCTGGAAGGACACACCACCGGGGACGCTCCCCTGGAAGGACACACCACCGGGGACGTTCCCCTGGAAGGACACACCACCGGGGACGCTCCCCTGGAAGGACACACCACCGGGGACATTCCCCTGGAAGGACACACCACCGGGGACGTTCCCCTGGAAGGACACACCACCGGGGACGCTCCCCTGGAAGGACACACCACCGGGGACGCTCCCCTGGAAGGACACACCACTGGGGACGTTCCCCTGGAAGGACACACCACCTGGGACGTTCCCCTGGAAGGACACACCACCGGGGACGCTCCCCTGGAAGGACACACCACCGGGGACGCTCCCCTGGAAGGACACACCACTGGGGACGTTCCCCTGGAAGGACACACCACCGGGGACGTTCCCCTGGAAGGACACACCACTGGGGACGTTCCCCTGGAAGGACACACCACCGGGGACGTTCCCCTGGAAGGACACACCACCAGGGATGCGCTCAGGAGGGCTGAGTCCTTGTGGCTACAATAAAGAAACTTGCCTTTTATGTGCTAACAACGTTTGGATCGACTTACTTACTTCCTCTATGAACACAATCAGGACTCACGACAGGAACCAGCTTTCACATAAGCCAATCAGGACTCACGATAGGAACCAGCTTTCACATAAGTCAATCAAGACTCACGACAGAAACCGGCTTTTACATAAGCCAATCAAGACTCACGACAGGAACCAGCTTTCACATAAGTCAATCAAGACTCACGACAGGAACCAGCTTTCACATAAGTCAATCAAGACTCACGACAGGAACCAGCTTTCACATAAGTCAATCAAGACTCACGACAGGAACCAGCTTTCACATAAGTCAATCAAGACTCACGACAGGAACCAGCTTTCACATAAGTCAATCGAGGACTGCCTGCACATCCAAATCACTTCCCTCTCACATGACATCCACAAGATCGTGTCCGAGGGGAAATTAAACTTTTCCCATTAAGTAAATAACTTAGTATTTAATAAGTAGTCATATAGGCTGCTAACATTATTATCATTATTATTATTGTGATTATAAGTGCTTATCCATGGCTAGTTTAGGTCTCATGCTGACAGTATTTTCTGTTTGTTTTGTCGCTATGGGAGCAGTTTATCCCGAGACTTCCAGGGCTACTGACATTCAGACACAGACATCGCCTTTTTTTCAATAAATTATTGTTTTATGTAGGATGCTGCCTTTTTGGCCATGTTGCAGTTGTAAGTAGGTCTAATAAATAATACAAATCCCACTTCTATTAGGCCATGTTGTTGTCTTGTGGAAGATGCTGTTCAACCACATAGTGTAACTCAGCCAGTCAGTTATTTATATGGGCCTTCACCCCCACATAGCCTAGCTCAGCCAGTCAGTTATTTATATGGGCCAGAAAAATCACATTGTATGATTTTTAAGTAATTCATTTGCATTTTATGGCATGACATAAGTATTTGATACATCAGAAAAGCAGAACTTAATATTTGGTACAGAAACCTTTGTTTGCAATTACAGAGATCATACGTTTCCTGTAGTTCTTGACCAGGTTTGCACACACTGCAGCAGGGATTTTGGCCCACTCCTCCATACAGACCTTCTCCAGATCCTTCAGGTTTCGGGGCTGTCGCTGGGCCATACGGACTTTCAGCTCCCTCCAAAGATTTTCTATTGGGTTCAGGTCTGGAGACTGGCTAGGCCACTCCAG
Source organism: Oncorhynchus kisutch (assembly GCF_002021735.2). NCBI lineage: Eukaryota > Metazoa > Chordata > Actinopteri > Salmoniformes > Salmonidae > Oncorhynchus > Oncorhynchus kisutch. Next base: position 266,910 of record NW_022265534.1, on the reverse strand, counting down.
GACCTTGAGATGCTTCGTACGGAGCCACTCCTTAGTTGTCCTGGCTGTGTGTTTCGGGTCGATGTCATGTTGGAAGACCCAGCCACGACCCATCTTCAATGCTCTTATTGAGGGAAGGAGGTTGTTGGCCAAGATCTCGCGATACACGGCCCCATCCATCCTCCCCTCAATATGGTGCAGTAGTCCTGTCCCCTTTGCAGAAAAGCATCCCCAAAGAATTATGTTTCCACCTCCATGCTTCACGGTTGGGATGGTGTTCTTGGGGTTGTACTCATCCTTCTTCTTCCTCCAAACACGGCGAGTGGAGTATAGACCAAAAAGCTACATTTTTGTCTCATCAGACCACATGACCTTCTCCCATTCCTCAGTTGCAAACTTCAGACGGGCCTGGACATGTGCTGGCTTAAGCAGGGGGACCTTGCGTGCGCTGCAGGATTTTAATCTATGACGGCGTAATGTGTTACTAATGGTTTTCTTTGAGACTGTGGTCCCAGCTCTCTTCGGGTCATTGCCCAGGTCCTGCCGTGGGCTGATCCCTCACCTTCCTCATGATCATTGATGCTCCACGAGGAGAGGTCTTGCATGGAGCCCCAGACCGAGGTTGATTGACCGTCATCTTGAACTTCTTCCATTTTTTAATAATTGCGCCAACAGTTGTTGCCTTCTCACCAAGCTGGGGCGGCAGGGTAGCCTAGTGGTTACTGGTACAACCCCCCCCCCCCCCTTACTAGTAACCGTAAGGGTGCAAGTTCAAACCCCTGAGCTGACAAGATACAAATCTGTCGTTCTGCCCCTGAACAGGCAGTTAACCCACTGTTCCTAGGCCGTCATTGAAAATAAGAATTTGTTCTTAACTGACTTGCCTAGTTAAATAAAGGTAAAACATTTATAAAAAATGAACAAACTGCTTGCCTATTGGCCTGTAGCCCATCCCAGCCTTATGCAGGTCTACAATTGTATCCCTGATGTCCTTACACCCTCTCTGGTCTTGGCCATTGTGGAGAGGTTGGAGTCTGTTTAATTGAGTGTGTGGACAGGTGTCTTTTATACAGGTAACGAGTTCAAACAGGTGCAGTTAATACAGGTAATGAGTGGAGAACAGGAGGGCTTCTTAAAGAAAAACTAACAGGTCTGTGAGAGACGGAATTCTTACTGGTTGGTAGGTGATCAAATACTTATGTCATGCAATAAAATGCAAATGAATTACTTAAAAGTCATACAATGTGATTTTCTGGATTTTTGTTTTAGATTCCGTCTCTCACAGTTGAAGTGTACCTATGATAAAAATTACAGACCTCTACATTACAGACCTCTACATGCTCTGTAAGTAGGAAAACCTGTCGATTTTGCAGGTTATCAAATACTTGTTCTCCCCACTGTATGTGTTTGGCCTGGTATGGTTCCCAATCAGAGGCAGTTGGCAATCGTTGGAACCATACGTAGGTAGCCTGTTCCCACCTGTGTGCGTGGGTCGTTGTTTTCTGTGTCACCTGACAGAACTGTTTCGTTTCTTCCTTGTTTCGTGTGTTCAGACTAATAAAAAATTAACATGGACACGCTGCATAATGGTCCGATCCTTCCTACTCCTCCTCAGACGACGAAGAGATTCGTTACAGTAGGGACGAAATCGCTTCCAAAAAGTGGGCCGCTACTGGGTACGTCAAGTTTTTGCCCCTAATGGTGCTACGATGAGATTCGTACTTTATATTTGTGCTTTGTTTCATCCACATAATTCTTACCACAAGGATAAATAACTGCCTTAGTGGAGGTGATAACACCTTTGATTGGATCTGTTTCCCTGTTTGGGTGTTAATCTACATCTGTAAGTGCCACTGCAGCCCTTAAACTTATAGTTTCCATCCAGTAGAGGTGCAAATAGATGTTGTGCAGGGTATTCTGTTTACCAATTGTTCACTGAGATTTCTGCTACACTAAGGCAACATCATGACCAACTTTATTCTTTACCGTTTTAGAGAAACATAATGACCAACTTTAGTCTTTAGTGTTTCAGAGAAACATCATGACCAACTTTAGTCTTTTGTGTTTCAGAGAAACATCATGACCAACTTTAGTCTTTACTGTTTCAGAGAAACATCATGACCAACTTTAGTCTTTACTGTTTTAGAGAAACATCATTGACCAACTTTAGTGTTCTGTGTTTCAGAGAAACATCATGACCAACTTTAGTCTTTACTGTTTCAGAGAAACATCATGACCAACTTTAGTCTTCTGTATTTTATAGAAACATCATGACCAGCTTTAGTCTTTACTGTTTTAGAGAAACATCATGACCAACTTTAGTCTTTATTGTTTCAGAGAAACATCATGACCAACTTTAGTCTTTACTGTTTCAGAGAAACATCATGACCAACTTTAGTGTTCTGTGTTTTAGAGAAACATCATTACCAACTTTAGTGTTCTGTGTTTTAGAGAAACATCATTACCAACTTTAGTGTTCTGTGTTTTAGAGAAACATCATGACCAACTTTAGTCTCTACTGTTTCAGAGAAACATCATGACCAACTTTAGTGTTCTGTGTTTTATAGAAACATCATGACCAACTTTAGTCTTTACTGTTTTAGAGAAACATCATGACCAACTTTAGTCTTTACTTTTTCAGAGAAACATCATGACCAACTTTAGTGTTCTGTGTTTTAGAGAAACATCATGACCAACTTTAGTCTTTACTGTTTTAGAGAAACATCATGACCAACTTTAGTGTTCTGTGTTTCAGAGAAACATCATGACCAACTTTAGTGTTCTGTGTTTCAGAGAAACATCATGACCAACTTTAGTGTTCTGTGTTTCAGAGAAACATCATGACCAACTTTTGTCTTCTGTGTTTCAGAGAAACATCATGACCAACTTTAGTCTTTACTGTTTTAGAGAAACATCATGACCAACTTTAGTCTTTACTGTTTTAGAGAAACATCATGACCAACTTTAGTGTTCTGTGTTTTAGAGAAACATCATGACCAACTTTAGTCTTTATTGTTTCAGAGAAACATCATGACCAACTTTAGTCTTTACTGTTTCAGAGAAACATCATGACCAACTTTAGTGTTCTGTGTTTTAGAGAAACATCATTACCAACTTTAGTGTTCTGTGTTTTAGAGAAACATCATTACCAACTTTAGTGTTCTGTGTTTTAGAGAAACATCATGACCAACTTTAGTCTCTACTGTTTCAGAGAAACATCATGACCAACTTTAGTGTTCTGTGTTTTAAAGAAACATCATGATGACCAACTTTAGTCTTTACTGTTTTAGAGAAACATCATGACCAACTTTAGTCTTTACTGTTTTAGAGAAACATCATGACCAACTTTAGTCTTCTGTGTTTTATAGAAACATCATGACCAACTTTAGTCTTCTGTGTTTTATAGAAACATCATGACCAACTTTAGTCTTTACTGTTTTAGAGAAACATCATGACCAACTTTAGTCTTTACTTTTTCAGAGAAACATCATGACCAACTTTAGTGTTCTGTGTTTTAGAGAAACATCATGACCAACTTTAGTCTTTACTGTTTTAGAGAAACATCATGACCAACTTTAGTGTTCTGTGTTTCAGAGAAAGATCATAACCAACTTTAGTCTTCTGTGTTTCAGAGAAACATCATGACCAACTTTAGTGTTCTGTGTTTCAGAGAAACATCATGACCAACTTTTGTCTTCTGTGTTTCAGAGAAACATCATGACAAACTTTAGTCTTTACTGTTTTAGAGAAACATCATGACCAACTTTAGTCTTTACTGTTTCAGAGAAACATCATGACCAACTTTAGTCTTTACTGTTTCAGAGAAACATCATGACCAACTTTAGTCTTTACTGTTTTAGAGAAACATCATGACCAACTTTAGTCTTTACTGTTTCAGAGAAACATCATAACCAACTTTAGTCTTCTGTGTTTTAGAGAAACATAATGACCAACTTTAGTCTTTAGTGTTTCAGAGAAACATCATGACCAACTTTAGTCTTTTGTGTTTCAGAGAAACATCATGACCAACTTTAGTCTTTACTGTTTCAGAGAAACATCATGACCAACTTTAGTCTTTACTGTTTTAGAGAAACATCATTGACCAACTTTAGTGTTCTGTGTTTCAGAGAAACATCATGACCAACTTTAGTCTTTACTGTTTCAGAGAAACATCATGACCAACTTTAGTCTTCTGTATTTTATAGAAACATCATGACCAGCTTTAGTCTTTACTGTTTTAGAGAAACATCATGACCAACTTTAGTCTTTATTGTTTCAGAGAAACATCATGACCAACTTTAGTCTTTACTGTTTCAGAGAAACATCATGACCAACTTTAGTGTTCTGTGTTTTAGAGAAACATCATTACCAACTTTAGTGTTCTGTGTTTTAGAGAAACATCATTACCAACTTTAGTGTTCTGTGTTTTAGAGAAACATCATGACCAACTTTAGTCTCTACTGTTTCAGAGAAACATCATGACCAACTTTAGTGTTCTGTGTTTTATAGAAACATCATGACCAACTTTAGTCTTTACTGTTTTAGAGAAACATCATGACCAACTTTAGTCTTTACTTTTTCAGAGAAACATCATGACCAACTTTAGTGTTCTGTGTTTTAGAGAAACATCATGACCAACTTTAGTCTTTACTGTTTTAGAGAAACATCATGACCAACTTTAGTGTTCTGTGTTTCAGAGAAACATCATGACCAACTTTAGTGTTCTGTGTTTCAGAGAAACATCATGACCAACTTTAGTGTTCTGTGTTTCAGAGAAACATCATGACCAACTTTTGTCTTCTGTGTTTCAGAGAAACATCATGACCAACTTTAGTCTTTACTGTTTTAGAGAAACATCATGACCAACTTTAGTCTTTACTGTTTTAGAGAAACATCATGACCAACTTTAGTGTTCTGTGTTTTAGAGAAACATCATGACCAACTTTAGTCTTTATTGTTTCAGAGAAACATCATGACCAACTTTAGTCTTTACTGTTTCAGAGAAACATCATGACCAACTTTAGTGTTCTGTGTTTTAGAGAAACATCATTACCAACTTTAGTGTTCTGTGTTTTAGAGAAACATCATTACCAACTTTAGTGTTCTGTGTTTTAGAGAAACATCATGACCAACTTTAGTCTCTACTGTTTCAGAGAAACATCATGACCAACTTTAGTGTTCTGTGTTTTAAAGAAACATCATGATGACCAACTTTAGTCTTTACTGTTTTAGAGAAACATCATGACCAACTTTAGTCTTTACTGTTTTAGAGAAACATCATGACCAACTTTAGTCTTCTGTGTTTTATAGAAACATCATGACCAACTTTAGTCTTCTGTGTTTTATAGAAACATCATGACCAACTTTAGTCTTTACTGTTTTAGAGAAACATCATGACCAACTTTAGTCTTTACTTTTTCAGAGAAACATCATGACCAACTTTAGTGTTCTGTGTTTTAGAGAAACATCATGACCAACTTTAGTCTTTACTGTTTTAGAGAAACATCATGACCAACTTTAGTGTTCTGTGTTTCAGAGAAAGATCATAACCAACTTTAGTCTTCTGTGTTTCAGAGAAACATCATGACCAACTTTAGTGTTCTGTGTTTCAGAGAAACATCATGACCAACTTTTGTCTTCTGTGTTTCAGAGAAACATCATGACAAACTTTAGTCTTTACTGTTTTAGAGAAACATCATGACCAACTTTAGTCTTTACTGTTTCAGAGAAACATCATGACCAACTTTAGTCTTTACTGTTTCAGAGAAACATCATGACCAACTTTTGTCTTCTGTGTTTTAGAGAAACATCATGACCAACTTTAGTCTTTACTGTTTCAGAGAAACATCATAACCAACTTTAGTCTTCTGTGTTTTAGAGAAACATCATGACCAACTTTAGTCTTTACTGTTTTAGAGAAACATCATGACCAACTTTAGTGTTCTGTGTTTTAGAGAAACATCATGACCAACTTTAGTCTTTACTGTTTCAGAGAAACATCATGACCAACTTTAGTCTTCTGTGTTTCAGAGAAACATCATGACCAACTTCTGACCTTGAAGCAGTTCAGAACGGACTGCTTCCTTTCCTTCTTTCTCTCTTTCTGACGTTTTCCAACAGCAGTAATGGTTCATGAATCACATGCCTCTAATCCACTAAGACCTAATTGAAACACAAAGCAGAACATGGAATCAGGGCTGTGTTTCATTCTTATCAAAAGTCCCGTTAACTCTCTCTCAAAAACACACACGTATAATTGCTTGCACGCACACACACACACATACCTCTAGGCCAATCTATCAAATCTCTGGTCACTGTCAGCAGCTAGTTAATTAGAAGGGGACTAAAATTAATGCACACACCATGGGAGGAATGCCTGATTACCTACCCCTCCTGTGTGTGTGTGTCTCTGTCTGTCTGTCTGTCTGTCTGTCGGTCTTCCTCAAAAAAAAAAGAGGAAAGAGGGGAAAGGGGAAAGAGATAAAGAAGTAAATTTAAAGACAAACGAATAATTTCGTAATTTCTGCTGACTCATCTCTCCCTCCCTCCCTCCCTCCCTCCCTCCCTCCCTCCCTCCCTCCCTCCCTCCCTCCCTCCCTCCTTCTCTCTCTTGCTCTCCCCCCACAGCAGCTCATATCTCTCAGAGTTTCACTGATGTCACCCAGCCCATCAGGGCTCAAAGGCCCCCAATTACCAAATATAAAGCAACTTCTACACATCCTCTGTCTACCCTCCCTCTCTCTCTCTTTCCCTCTGTTCTGACTCTCTACTCTCCCTCTCTCTCTTTCCCTCTGTTCTGACTCTCTCCCCTCCGTCTCGCTCTCTTTCCCTCTGTTCTGACTCTCTACCCTCCCTCTCTCTCTTTCCCTCTGTTCTGACTCTCTCCCCTCCGTCTCGCTCTCTTTCCCTCTGTTCTGACTCTCTCCCCTCCCTCGCTCTCTTTCCCTCTGTTCTGACTCTCTACCCTCCCTCTCTCTCTTTCCCTCTGTTCTGACTCTCTACCCTCCCTCTCTCTCTCCCCCTCAGGGCTCCAGATCCTCTATCTGTTCTGACTCTCTACCCTCCCAGTATAGTATACACAGACTGGACAACAGGACAATGATCCTAAGCCCGGATTTGAACCCAATCGAACATCTCTGGAGAGACCTGAAAATAGCTGTGCAGCGACGCTCCCCATCCAACCTGACAGAGCTTGAGAGGATCTGCAGAGAAGAATGGGAGAAACTCCCCAAATACAGGTGTGCCAAGCTTGTAGCCTCATACCCAAGAAGACTCAAGGTTGTAATCGCTGCCAAAGGTGCTTCAACAAAGTACTGAGTAAATGGTCTGAATACTTATGTAAAATCTACGTTTTTTTAAATAAAAATGTTCACACATAAAATAAACAGTTTTTGCTTTGTAATTCTGGGTTATTGTGTGTAGATTGATGAGGGGAAAAACACATTTAATCCATTTTAGAATAAGGCTGTAACGTGACAAAATGTGTAAAAAGTCAAGGGGTCTGAATACTTTCTGAATGCTACTGTATATCAGTATATTAGACTCTCTCTCTCTCTCTGCAGTGATGTTGTTTTCATCACTTCTGGTTTACACTGCCATCAAGTGGTGATTGTCCAAACTGCAGCCGTTAAGATATAAAAGCGAGAGATTGGGGGGAGAGAGAGCAGAGAGAAAGCAGAGAGGAGAGAGCGCATGGAAAGCAGAGGCAGAGAGCAGAGAAAAGAGAGCAGAGAGTGGAAAGAGAGATCAGAGAGAGCGCAGAGAGAGAGAGCAGAGAGCATAGAAAAGAGAGCAGAGAGAGAGAGAGAAGAGAGAGTGAGCATAGACAGAGAGAGCAGAGAGATCCAAGAGAGAGCAGAGAGAGCACAGAGAGAGAGCACAGAGAGCAGAGAGAGCAGAGAGAGCAGAGAGAGAGAACAGAGGGCAGAGAGAGCAGAGAGAGAGAGAACAGAGAGAGAGAGAACAGAGAACAGAGAGAGCAGAGAGAGCAGAGAGAGAGAAGAGCAGAGAGAGCAGAGAGCAGAGAGAGAGAGAAGAGCAGAGAGAGCAGAGAGAGTGAGCAGAGAGAGAGAGCAGAGAGAGTGAGCAGAGAGAGAGAGCAGAGAGAGTGAGCAGAGAGAGAGAGCAGAGAGAGAGAGCAGAGAGAGTGAGCAGAGAGAGAGAGCAGAGAGAGTGAGCAGAGAGAGTGAGCAGAGAGAGAGAGCAGAGAGAGAGAGCAGAGAGAGAGAGCAGAGAGAGAGAGCAGAGAGAGTGAGCAGAGAGAGTGAGCAGAGAGAGAGAGCAGAGAGAGTGAGCAGAGAGAGAGAGCAGAGAGTGAGCAGAGAGAGAGAGCAGAGAGAGAGCAGAGAGAGAGCGAGAGAAGAGAGCAGAGAGAGGCTGAGTGTGTGTCTAGAATCTCCCTCTCTGATGATGACGTCACAGGGTTCCTCTCCTAGAAGACCTAGAATCCACTAGCGAGCAGAAAGAGGGAGAGAGCAGAGAACAGAGAGAGCAGAGGGAGAGAGGACTCTGTTGCTATAGTGACCCTGCATCACAACACTCTGTTGCTATAGTGACCCTGCATCACAACACTCTGTTGTACTAATTGTACAATTTGTTTAATTCAATTTCACATATTTAAATGTTTTCTATTTCATATTTGTTTCATGTTTCAACCAGTCGCAGGTTAACATCAACCTGACAGAGGAAACGTAAAATCAATAAACAAACTGTTTTCACAATTAATGTCACGAGAGCAGAGAGAGCTGAGAAAAGAGAGCAGAGAGGGCAGAGGGAGAGAGAGATAGAGAAGAGAGCAGAGAGCAGAGAGAAATTAGAGAGAGCAGAGGGAGTGAGAGAGCAGAGAGGGCAGAGAGAGTAAGAGCAGATAACTAGAGCAGAAAGAGAGCAGAGAGAGTGAGCAGAGAACAGAGAGAGCGCAGAGAGCAGAGAACAGAGTGAGAGAGAAGAGAATAGAGAGAAGAGAGAGAGCAGAGAGAGAGAGAGCTGAGAGAAAGAGAGCAGGCTGAGAAAGCAAAGAGAGTGAGAGTGCAAAAAGAGAGAGAAGAGCAGAGAGAGAGCAGAGAGAGAGAAGAGAGCAGAGAGCAGAGAGAGGGCACAGAGAGAGGACAGAGAGATGGCAGAGAGAGAGAGCAGAGGGAGAGAGAGAGAGAGAGAGAGAGCAGAGAACAGAGAGAAAGCAGAGAGGGCAGAGATAGTAAGAGCAGATAACGAGAGCAGAAAGAGATCAGAGAGAGAGAGCATAGAGCAGAGAGAGCAGAGCAGAGAACAGAGATAGCAGCAGAGCAGAGAGCAGAGAGCGAGAGAGAGAGAGGAGAGAGAGCAGAGAACAGAGAGAAAGCAGAGAGAGCAGAGAACAGAGAGAAAGCAGAGAGAGCGAGCAGAAAGAGAGCAGAGAACAGAGAGAGCAGAAAGAGAGCAGAGAACTCTGTTGCTATAGTGACCCTGCATCACAACACTCTGTTGCTATAGTGACCCTGCATCACAACACTCTGTTGCTATAGTAACCCTGCATTACAACACTCTGTTGTACAATTTGTTTAATTCTATTCCACATATTTAAATGTTTTGTATTTCATTTCATATTTGTTTCATGTTTCAACCAGTCGCAGGTTAACATCAACCTGACAGAGGAAACGTTAAATCAATAAACAAACTGTTTTCACAATTAACAGCCTTTTCTTGTTTCAAGTATGTTTTATTATGAACAGTACAATATATCCTTGTTTACTAGTACAACTATGGAGCGTATGTCCATATATAATTATACAACTATGGAGCGTATGTCCATATATAATTATACAACTATGGAGCGTATGTCCATATATAATTATACAACTATGGAGCGTATGTCCATATATAATTATACAACTATGGAGCGTATGTCCATATATAATTATACAACTATGGAGCGTATGTCCATATATAATTATACAACTATGGAGCGTATGTCCATATATAATTATACAACTATGGAGCGTATGTCCATATATAATTATATATAATTGTACAACTATGGAGCGTATGTCCAGATATAATTATATATAATTGTACAACTATGGAGCGTATGTCCATATATAATTGTATATAATTATACAATTTGTTATTCAACATAAAATACATGTTATTGTAAGAGGTCCTGGGTCAAGGTCACAATTATAGGAAGACGCGCATGTGTGTGTGTCCAGTGTGTGTCCAATGTGTGTGTCCAGTGTGTGTCCTGTGTGTGTGTGTTTCCTGTGTATGTGTGTGTGTGTTTTTGTGTTTGTCCACTGTGTGTGTTTGTCCACTGTGTTTGTGTGTGTGTTTGTTTGTCCAGTGTGTGTGTATGTGTGTGTGTGTGTGTGTTTGTTTGTCCTGTGTGTGTGTGTGTGTCCAGTGTGTGTGTGTGTGTGAGTCCAGTGTGTGTGTGTGTATCCAGTCTGTGTGTGTGTTTTTGTGTGTTTGTCCAGTGTGTGTGTGTGTTTTTGTGTGTTTGTCCAGTGTGTGTGTGTGTATCCAGTCTGTGTGTGTGTTTTTGTGTGTGTATCCAGTCTGTGTGTGTGTTTTTGTGTGTTTGTCCAGTGTGTGTGTGTGTTTGTCCAGTGTGTGTGTGTCCAGTGTGTGTGTGTGTGTGTGTTTGTCCAGTGTGTGTGTGTGTGTGTGTTGTTGTGTGTTTGTCCAGTGTGTGTGTGTGTGTGTGTGTGTGTGTGTGTGTGTGTGTGTGTTGTTGTGTGTTGTCCAGTGTGTGTGTGTCCAGTGTGTGTGTGTGTCCAATTGTGTGTGTGTTTTTGTCCAGTGTGTGTGTGTCCAGTGTGTGTGTGTGTCCAATTGTGTGTGTGTTTTTGTCCAGTGTGTGTGTGTGTCCAATTGTGTGTGTGTTTTTGTCCAGTGTGTGTGTGTCCAGTGTGTGTGTGTGTCCAATTGTGTGTGTGTTTTTGTCCAGTGTGTGTGTGTGTCCAATTGTGTGTGTGTTTTTGTCCAGTGTGTGTGTGTCCAGTGTGTGTGTGTGTGTCCAATTGTGTGTGTGTTTTTGTCCAGTGTGTGTGTGTGTCCAATTGTGTGTGTGTTTTTGTCCAGTGTGTGTGTGTCCAGTGTGTGTGTGTGTCCAATTGTGTGTGTGTTTGTCCAGTGTGTGTGTCTGTCCAGTGTGTGTCCAGTGTGTGTGTGTCCAGCGTGTGTCCAGTGTGTGTGTGTCCAGCGTGTGTCCAGTGTGTGTCCAGCAGGTGTGTGTGTGTGTGATTGTCCAGTGTGTGTGTGTGTGTTTGTGTTTGTCCAGTGTGTGTGTGTGTCCTGTGTTTGTGTGTGATTGTCCACTGTGTTTGTGTGTGTGTTTGTTTGTCCAGTGTGTGTTTGTTTGTCCTGTGTGTGTGTGTGTGTGTGTGTGTGTGTGTGTGTGTCCAGTGTGTGTGTGTGTGAGTCCAGTGTGTGTGTGTGTATCCAGTCTGTGTGTGTGTGTGTGTCCAGTGTGTATCCAGTCTGTGTGTGTGTGTCCAGTGTGTGTGTGTGTTTGTCCACTGTGTTTGTGTGTGTGTTTGTTTGTCCAGCGTGTGTTTGTTTGTCCTGTGTGTGTGTGTCCAGTGTGTATGTGTGTGTGTCCAGTGTGTGTGTGTGTGTGTGTGTGTGTTTTTTTGTCCAGTGTGTGTGTGTTTGTCCAGTGTGTGTGTGTGTGTTTGTGTGTGTGTTTTTGTCCAGTGTGTGTCCAGTGTGTGTGTGTGTTTTTTTTGTCCAGTGTGTGTGTGTCCAGTGTGTATGTGTGTGTCCAGTGTGTGTGTGTGTTCAGTGTGTGTGTCCAGTGTGTGTGTGTGTGTCCAGTGTGTGTGTGTGTGTTCAGTGTGTGTGTGTGTCTGTGTCCAGCGTGTGTGTGTGTGTCCAGTGTGTGTGTGTGTGTTCAGTGTGTGTGTGTGTCTGTGTCCAGCGTGTGTGTGTATTTTTGTTTGTCCAGTGTGTGTGTGTGTGTGTGTGTTTGTCCAGTGTGTGTGTGTCCAGTGTGTGTGTGTGTGTGTGTTTTTCCAGTGTTTGTGTGTGTGTTTGTGAGTCCAGTGTGTGTGTGTGTGTGTGTGTGTGTTTGTCCAGTGTGTGTGTGTCTTTGCCCAGTGTGTGAGTGTGTGTTTGTCCAGTGTGTGTGTGTGTGTGTGTGTTTGTCCAGTGTGTGTGTGTCCAGTGTGTGTGTGTGTGTGTGTGTTTTTGTCCAGTGTGCGTGTGTGTGTGTGTTTTTGTCCAGTATGTGTGTGTGTGTGTGTGTGTGTTTGTCCAGTGTGTGTGTGTGTGTTTGTCCAGTGTGTGTGTGTGTGTGTTCAGTGTGTGTGTGTCCAGTGTGTGTGTTTGTGTCTAGCGTGTGTGTGTGTGTGTTTGTATCCAGCGTGTGGGTGTGTGTGTGTGTTTGTCCAGTGTGTGTGTGTGTGTGTGTTTTTCCAGTGTGTGTGTCCAGTGTGTGTCCAGCAGGTGTGTGTGTCCAGTGTGTGTGTGTGTCCAGTGTGTGTGTGTGATTGTCCAGTGTGAGTGTGTGATTGTCCAGTGTGTGTGTGTGTGATTGTCCAGCGTGTGTGTGTGATTGTCCAGCGTGTGTGTGTGATTGTCCAGCGTGTGGGTGTGTGTGAGTGTGTGTTTGTCCAGTGTGTGTGTGTGTGTGAGTCCAGTGTGTGTGTGTATGTATATTCAATGTGTGTGTGTGTGTGAGTCCAGTGTGTGTGTGTGTATGTATGTTCAATGTGTGTGTGAGTTCAGTGTGTGTGTGTCACTGACAGAGGAACACTGATTCACCATCATCCCAAACCCTGTGTTATTTCAGGGACACTGAGGAGTCAAACCAAACCCTAAACCCTGGATAGAGGGGCTCAGTGAATGTGGAGGTGAATGTGATCAGGTGGGTCAGTGTGTCAGAGGAGGCTCTATAGAAGGACAGAGTGCCGGCTGGCCAGTCCAGATACACTCCTACTCTGTGGGGGCTGGAGGAGGGGACGTCTATGGTAGTGACATTATTATTGTGACAGGCAATGTAACTGTTGTCATAGCAGAACAGACTCCAGGACTTGTCATTGTATCCAAGACAACAGTCATCACCCCATCCTCTCCTGCTGATTCCTTTATATGTCACTCCTATAACAGCCCCCCCCCCACTCCACTCCACCTCCCAGTAACAGCGCCCAGTCAGACCCTCTCTACACAGCACCTGTCCACAGCCCTCAAATCTCTCAGGATACGGCTGCTCCTCTCTCCTACATGTCACCTTTCTGTTCTCCTCAGACAGAGAGAGGAGTCTGTTTACTGTGTTTGGGTCCAGTGTGAGATCACAGACATCTGATGGATGAAACCAGACACAAAATTAGAAATCATCATCATTCACATTAGAATGTTAACTCACTTTTCACTAATTCATTTAATGTAGATGTTTCTAGGTATCAAAAGGAGAAGTTAAGGTAACTTGAGACTTGTTGAATGATCATATGTTATACTGTATGGTAATATAAAACACACTTATTCCCATTAATTACACACACGCACGCGCACACACACACACACACACACACACACACATTGTCAAATCAACTCTTTGTAAACTTTGGTGTCCCTGATTTCTGCTTCTGTAGAACTACAGCTGATATTTAATATGACCAAGTCAGTAATGATGTTGGTCTTTGACTTAACTTGAATTAAGACTTATTCTTAGTCATATTCTTCACAGCAGTCAACACTCACATTTTCTAAGTCCAGGTTTCATTCTGTTCTCTCCACCATGTTCCACACTGTAGCGGTAAGCAGAAGAACAGACAGTCATTGAGGGATAAACACACACACACACACACACACACACACACACACACACACACACACACACACACACACACACACTCACACACACACTGAAGACACACCTCCTCCTGTTTTCATTACCCAATCACATCCCCTTTCCCAGAAGACACACCTTCTCCTGTTTCCATTACCCAATCACATCCCCTTTCCTTTGGTTTAAATACCCAATCAGTTATTTTCTCTGTGTCTCAATCTCTCTGTGTCTCAATCTCTCTGTGTCTCAATCTCTCTGTGTCTCAATCTCTCTGTGTCTCAATCTCTCTCTATGTGGATTGAGCTCTTTTGGTTTTTGTTCATACATGTCACATTTGTCTGGAATTATGTGAATATGTTGTTATTCATGCTGGTGGGAAAAGGGGGAACCATGAAGTGGCCGATGGGCATACACTACCCGTAGGTAAACTGTGTTAAATACAGAACTGGGCAGACAACCCACTGTATTTTTGGTTAGTTAGTCAGCTGTATTGAAGCTTTGGGGTGTTTTTGAATATTAGTTTCTTTCCACACTGTTTTACAGTATATCAACAGTCAATCAGATCACAGCATCGACATTGCTACAAAGCACATTTTCAGAAGATGTTCAGTTTAAATGAACCTTTATTTAATAGGCAGGTCAGTTAAAATGATCGCCGTAACCTTGCACATAGCCTCGGTAGTGGTATTCCGTGTATAAAGCCAAGTTATCGTTACTCATTGTGTATTTAGTACTTTTATTACTTGTTTTAGTTTTCTATTATTTCTCTATTTTCTTTCTCTCTGCGTTGTTGGGCCAGCTCAGCCCCCCTCCCCCCCTTACCGTGTGTTTACCAAATAAACCATGAGGAACCAACATGAATCCTAGCACTCTTCCGGTACTGTAAAACAGTCCCAGAGAGTTCACTGCCTCCAGTAGCCATACCAGTGGCAAATAAACCCTCCACTATTATTTTATTATGACCACCTCTCAAAGCCTGGATGTCTCCTGGCAACAACCGAGTGAGGCTTGTGTTCGTGTGTCCAGCAGGCAGTTTCTGTGGTCTATTCACAAACCATAAACCATTGACGGTAGATTTTAGTTGTCTGTGGTTTTTTGTTCTCACTGTTACTTTTTCACTATTATGATTTGCATGAGTTATGTTACGGGTCTGATATGAACAACATCATATAACTTTGTCCAAGTGGTGGTACGAATGTTTGTCTTAACCAGCCTGATAAGACAAACACGTCTGATATGAACATTGACATAAACCCTCTACATACTTGAGTTTCTCCAGTCTGCAGTGTGGATCCTCCAGTCCAGCAGAGAGCAGTCTGACTCCTGAGTCTCCTGGGTGATTGTAGCTCAGGTCCAGCTCTCTCAGGTGTGAGGGGTTTGACCTCAGAGCTGAGACCAGAGAAGCACAGCCTTCCTCTGTGACTAGACAGCCTGACAGCCTGCAAAGAGTCAAATCATATTAAAATCACACTGATATTCTTTGGTGGTGAAAATAGTGGCAGTATATTTTTTCAACATATTCAGATATATCAGTGTCCTGAAACCTTCCATATCTATTCGTAAAATAGTGTATCATCATAAAAATGACAAATGATCAAAGTATTGCCTGCAGATAGAAACATGTCTAGTACAAATATTATAGTAGACTGACCAGACCAGTTTAAAAAGCAGAATCAGTCAGAAGACAGACAGTGAGGAATCAGATTTAGATTGTATTGAGTATACAGTCCACACCATATCTATTTAGACAGTGAGGTATCAGATTTAGATTGTATTGAGTATACAGTCCACACCATATCTATTTAGACAGTGAAGCTAACATTTTAAATGTGGCTCTATTCTCCAACATTTTGGATTTCAGATCAAATGTTTCATATGAGGTGACAGTTTATAATGTCATCTTTTATTTGAGGATATTTTAATATATATCTGTTTCACCGTTTAGAAATAAAGCACTTTATGTATCTAGTCCCGCATTCGAAGAAGTCATAAATATTCTGACCAATTCACTTATAGTGTATTAAAGTAGTCAACAGTTTAGTATTTGGTCCCATATTCTTTGAACACAATGACTACATCAAGCCTGTGACGCCATCATTGAGAAAGATCATGAATTAATCATGAATAATAATGAGTGAGGGAGTTAGAGGCTACAACAAAACATACTAACCTCTCACTATTACCAATAACAGAGGCTACAACAAAACATGCTAACCTCTCACCATTACCAATAACAGAGGCTACAACAAAACATGCTAACCTCTCACCATTACCAATAACAGAGACTACAACAAAACATGCTAACCTCTCACCATTACCAATAACAGAGACTACAACAAAACATGCTAACCTCTCACCATTACCAATAACAGAGGCTACAACAAAACATACTAACCTCTCACCATTACCAATAACAGAGACTACAACAAAACATGCTAACCTCTCACCATTACCAATAACAGAGACTACAACAAAACATGCTAACCTCTCACCATTACCAATAACAGAGGCTACAACAAAACATGCTAACCTCTCACCATTACCAATAACAGATGCTACAACAAAACATACTAACCTCTCACCATTACCAATAACAGATGCTACAACAAAACATACTAACCTCTCACCATTACCAATAACAGAGACTACAACATCATGCTAACCTCTCACTATTACCAATAACAGAGGCTACAACAAAACATGCTAACCTCTCACCATTACCAATAACAGAGACTACAACAAAACATACTAACCTCTCACCATTACCAATAACAGAGGCTACAACAAAACATACTAACCTCTCACCATTAACCTCAAATAAAAGGTGACATTCTGTACTGTCTCCTAATATGAAACATTGTATCTCAAATCCAAAATGCTGGAGTAAAGCACCACATTTAAAACTGTAAGCTTCACTGTCCAAACACATATGGTGTGGACTATGTGTGTCTGGTAAACACATGTGGATCTGGTGAACAGTTATCACTTGTTGACCAACTACAGGAATACTGACCTCAGAGTCTCCAGTTTACAGTGGGGATTCCCCAGTCCAGCAGAGAGCAGCTCCACTCCTGAATCCTTCAGGTCATTGTTACTCAGGTCCAGCTCTCTCAGGTGTGAGGGGTTTGACTCCAGAGCTGAGACCAGAGAAGCACAGCCTTCCTCTGTGACTCCACAGCCTGACAGCCTGCAAAGAGATCATCATGACTTCACAAACACACTGTTAATTTAACACCAGTAGTGTAGAAGGACAATGGCAGATGCATTTAGTTAATTCTCTCAAACAACATATAGATTCATCTTCCGTTTCCTAGAATTGTATGGTCATATTGTTATACTAATGTGAAAATCAATGCATTTATTCAGTATGTTTTTCAAAATAATATATTATACATATTATAATTCATATTTTTCACTAAACTGAATATTTCTTCCTGATGATTAGTTCTTATATGTCATTTTATTTACTCACAGAGCAGCTCTGGAGGCTTTGACCACTGGCAGCAGCCTCAGAAGACCTTCCTCTGATCTGGAGTATTTCTTCAGGTCAAACACATCCAGCTCCTGTTCTGAAGTCAGCAACACAAAGACCAGAGCTGACCACTGTGCAGGTGACAGTTCTTCTTCTGAGACACTTCCTGAGCTCAGGTATCTATGGATCTCCTCCACTAGAGAATGGTCATTCAGTTCATTCAGACAGTGGAACAGATTGATGCTCCTCTCTGGAGAGGGATTCTCCCTGATCTTCTCCTTGATGTACTTGACTGTTTCTTCATGGCTCTGTGAGCTGGTTCTTGTCTTTGTCAGTAGACCTTGTAAGTGCTTCTGATTGGACTCCAGTGAGAGGCCCAGAAGGAAGCGGAGGAAAAGGTCCAGGTTTCCCGTCTCACTTTGTAAGGCTTTATCCACAGCACTCGTGTAGAAAGTAACTTCAGTAACTTTAGGCTTCTCTCTGAACAGCGAAGAAAAGACACTGGACTTGTAGAAAGTAACTGAAGACTCATCTTTTGTTTGCGGTTTGTCCATTAGATTCTGATTGTTGTTGATGAATGAGAGGAACACATATACAGCAGCCATAAACTCCTGAATGCTCAGATGAACAAAGCAGTACACCTTGTCCTGGTACAGCCCACATTCCTCTTTAAAGAGCTGTGTGCACAATCCTGAGTACACTGAGGCTTCATTGACATCAATGCCAGCCTCTTTCAGGTCTTCCTCATAGAAAATCAGATTGCCCTTCACAAGCTGTTGAAAAGCCAGTTTTCCCAGTGACAGAATGCTCTCTTTATTCCAGTGTGGACCTGTCTCTTCTTTCACAAGATACTTTTCATTCTTCTGTTTGGTATGAAACACCACAAGGTGTGTGTACATCTCAGTCAGAGTCTTGGGCATCTCTTCTCTCTTATGTTTCAGCATGTGTTCAAGGACTGTTGCAGAAATCCAACAGAAGACTGGAATGTGGCACATGATGTGGAGGCTCCTTGATGTCTTTATGTGTGAGATGATTCTGCTGGCCAGGTCCTCATCACTGAATCTCTTCCTGAAGTACTCCTCCTTCTGTGGGTCATTGAACCCTCGTACCTCTGTCACCTGGTCAACACACCCTGAAGGGATCTTATTGGCTGCTGCAGGTCGGGTAGTTATCCAGAGGAGAGCAGAGGGAAGCAGATTTCCCTTGATGAGATTTGTCAGCAGAACATCCACTGAGGTTGACTCTGTGACGTCCCAACAGATCTTGTTCTTCTGGAAGTCTAGGGGCAGTCGGCACTCATCCAGACCATCAAAGATGAACAGAACTTTGTACTTGTTGTAGATGGAGATTCCTGATTGTTTGGTTTCCATTGAGAAGTGATTAAGAAGTTCAATGAAAGTGTGTTTGTCCTCTTTCATCAAATTCAGCTCCCGAAAAGGGAATGAAAATACAAATTGGACATCCTGATTTGCTTTTCCTTCAGCCCAGTCCAGAATGAACTTCTGCACAGAGACTGTTTTTCCAATGCCAGCGACTCCCTTTGTCAGCACAGTTCTGATAGGTTTGTCTTGTCCAGTTAAGGGTTTGAAGATGTCGTTACATTTGATTGCAGTCTCTGGTCTTGCTTGTTTCCTGGTTGTTGTCTCAATCTGTCTCAGCTCATGTTCATTATTGACCTCTCCTGTTCCACCCTCTGTGATGTAGAGCTCTGTGTAGATCTTATTGAGAAGTGTTGGGTTTCCTTGTTTAGCGATCCCCTCAAATACACATTGAAACTTCTTCTTTAGACTAGATTTGAGTTCACGTTGGCAAATCACAGCGAGCTCATCTGAATGAAGAAATAACACAGAGGATATTAATATTACGTCTGTTTTAATGCCTTCAGTATTGTAGGACTGTTATAAAGTTTTACATTATAATCATGTATTCTCTTAACTGACTGTATAAATGTGTAAATGTTTTCATAATGCATTACAGACTGGTGTGACTGATTATATTATTATTGGTATTATTGATGGTATTATTAATGTTGTCTCTCTCTCTAAATTAATCACCACAACACATCCCTGCTGCTACTTGATGAGGTCACTAGGTGTTGTGTTAAGGCTGCTACAATATCATTGAGTTACACAGCTACTTTAGCTGTACTTTAGCTACAGCTTTTAAATGTTATAAAACATCATTCAACATGAGGCAGACAGATCTTACATTTCTCCAGTGTGTCAGCAAGCTCCTTCTGGTTCATTTTCCTCAGGATGTGCAGTGTGATCTTCAGAGCCCCCTCTCTGGCACTGCTCTCCTGCTTCTCATCTTCAGCATCCACCACTTCCTTATCCTGCTTCTGACTCTCAAAGCCTCCTGGGAGTTCTGGACTAAGAATCCTCTTGAACATCTTCAGCTCGTTCTTCACAAATGTCATAATTTTCTCTTCAAGCAACTGAAATAAATAAAGTAAATAAGTTAAGCAAGAGAATAAATGCTTTCTCATTAACACATTAATGAATGATTGACAGATCAACTTTACTTGAGGTAAACAAAAACAAATGTACATAACAGGACCACATACACTGAATATGGAGGCCAGGTCTGTTTGATGACTCTGGGAAGACTGACCACTGAGAATCTCTGACTCTGATCTCTCCTGTTGGTTTCTGTGGACAAAACATGAGATTACATCTCCTCATCCAGGGAGTGCACACACACACACACACACACACACACACACACACACACACACACACACACACACACACACACACACACACACACACACACACACACACACACACACACACACACACACACACACACACACACACACACACACACACACACACACACAGGGAGGGAATGTTGTGTTTGTTTAATATTGTTTTAGGACTATGAAAATGGACAAAAGGATGAGCCTATGGATTATGAAAACAACAACAATAAATGGGAAAATGGGAGAGGAGAAATGACTAGAGACAGTGTTGTTTAACTCACTGACCAGGACCCATGAGTTCTTCTTACCTTTGTTCAGTAGAAAAGTCTCCCTCTCTAAACTCTATAGGATGATTCATAGACAATATTGTCAAAATGCTGACCTCACAGTGAAATGCTGAATTCAACAGGTTTAGACCTCACAGTGAAATACTGAATTCAACAGGTTTAGACCTCACAGTGAAATACTGAATTCAACAGGTTTAGACCTCACAGTGAAATACTGAAATCAACAGGTTTAGACCTCACAGTGAAATACTGAATACAACAGGTTTAGACCTCACAGTGAAATACTGAAATCAACAGGTTTAGACCTCACAGTGAAATACTGAAATCAACAGGTTTAGACCTCACAGTGAAATACTGAATACAACAGGTTTAGACCTCACAGTGAAATACTGAAATCAACAGGTTTAGACCTCACAGTGAAATACTGAATTCAACAGGTTTAGACCTCACAGTGAAATACTGAAATCAACAGGTTTAGACCTCACAGTGAAATACTGAATTCAACAGGTTTAGACCTCACAGTGAAATACTGAAATCAACAGGTTTAGACCTTACAGTGAAATGCTGAATACAACAGGTTTAGACCTCACAGTGAAATACTGAATTCAACAGGTTTAGACCTCACAGTGAAATACTGAAATCAACAGGTTTAGACCTTACAGTGAAATGCTGAATACAACAGGTTTAGACCTCACAGTGAAATGCTGAATACAACAGGTTTAGACCTCACAGTGAAATACTGAAATCAACAGGTTTAGACCTTACAGTGAAATGCTGAATTCAACAGGTTTAGACCTCACAGTGAAATACTGAAATCAACAGGTTTAGACCTCACAGTGAAATGCTTATGAGCCCCTAACAAACAATGCAGGTAAGTAAAACATATGAATAAGAATAAGAAATAAAAGTAACAAGTAATTAGAGCAGCAGTAAAATAACAATAGCAAGACTATATACAGGGGGGTACCATACAGAGTCAATGTGTGGGGGCACCGGTTAGTTGAAGTAATATGGACATGTAAGTACAGTTTTTAAAGTGATTATGCATAGATGATAACAACAGAGAGTAGCAGTGGTGTAAAAGGGGGGAGCAATGCAAATAGTCTGGGTAGCCATTTGATTAGAAGTTCAGGAGTCTTATGGCTTGGGGGTAGAAGCTGTTTAGAAGCCTTTTGGACCTAGACATGGCACTCCGGTACCGCTTGCCATGCAATAGCAGAGGGAACAGTCTATGACTAGGGTGGCTGGAGTCTTTGTCAGTTTTTAGGGCCTTCCTCTGACACCGCCTGGTATAGAGGTCCTGGATGGCAGGAAGCTTGGCCCCAGTGATGTACTGGGCAATACGCACTACCCTCTGTAGTGCCTTGCGGTCGGAGGCCGAGCAGTTGCCATACCAGGCAGTGATGCAACCAGCCAGGATGATCTCGATGGTGCAGCTGTAGAACGTTTTGAGCATCTGAGGACCCATGCCAAATCTTGTCAGTCTCCTGAGGGGGAATAGGTTTTGTCGTTCCCTCTTCCCGACTGTCTTGGTGTGCTCGGACCATGTTAGTTTATTGGTGATGTGGATACCAAGGAACTTGAAGCTCTCAACCTGCTCCACTTCAGCCCCGTCGATGAGAATGGGGGAGTGCTCGATCCTCTTTTTTGTGTAGTCCACAATTATCTCCTTAGTCTTGAATATGTTGAGGCATAGGTTGTTATTCTGCCAACACCCGACCAGGTCTCGGACCTCCTCCCTATAGGCTGTCTCGTCGTTGCCGGTGATCAGGCCTACTACTGTTGTGTCATCGTCAAACTTAATGATTGTGTTGGAGTCGTGCCTGGCCATGCAGTCATGAGTGAACAGGGATTACAAGAGGGGGCTGAGCATGCACCCCGGAGGGGTCCCTGTGTTGAGGATCAGTGTGGCGGATGTGTTGTTACCTACCCTTACCACCTGGGTGCGGCCTGTCAGGAAGTCTAGGATCCAGTTGCAGAGGGAGGTGTTTAGTCCCAAGGTCCTTATCGTATTGATGAGCTTTGAGGGCCCTATGGTGTTGATTGCTGAGCTGTAGTCAGTGAATAGCATTCTCACATAGGTGTTCCTTTTGTCCAGGTGGGAAAGGGCAGTGGGGAGTCCAATAGAGATTGCATCATCTGTAGATATGTTAGGGTGGTGTGAAAATTGGAGTGGATCTTGCGTTTCTGGGATAATGGTGTTGATATGAGCCACGTTTTATGTTCAATCAATCAATTGAGTTATATTTTGCTACTTGTAGGCTACTGTTTGTAATTTGTCTCAAGTTATTTTATGATGTGTAGCCTAACGTGATTTAGTGCAATTTTATTGGGTAGCATTAGAATAAGACTCTTCAATATTTGCAGCCATAGGTGATAATATTTCTCTAGGTGCTGATCCGTCATCAGTATTGTGAAATAATTATAATATTAACTTCATAAAGCTAGGGAGCAGTATCCTGAAATTCGGAGAGTCTGGCGTTCCCGAAGTGAACTGCCTGTTACTCAGGCCCAGAAGCTTGGATATGCATATAATTGGTAGATAAAACTGTAAAAATAATGTCTGTGAGTATAACAGAACTGATATGGCAGGCGAAAACCCCAGGAAAATCCATCCAGGAAATGGGATTTTTTTGATGTGTCATTGTTTTCCATTGACTTCCTATTGAATAAAGTGGGATTTAGCGCCCAGATTGCAGTTCTTACGGCTTCCACTAGATGTCAACAGTCTTCATACATGGTTTCAGGCTTGTTTAATAATACGTTTTAGGAAGAGGACATTTTCACTGTCACTCTAGGTTTACGCGCATGACCTTGTTTACGCTCTCTGTTCTTTTTCCTTTCTATTGAATACACTGTTGTCCGGTTGATATATGATCGATTATATAGATATTTGAGAACCTAAGGATTTATCTTAAGGCTAGGTAGGCGCTAGCGTCCCACCTCGACAACATCCGGTGAAATTGCAGAGTGCGAAATTCATTGATAAAAAAAAATATATATATATAATATATATATAAAAATCTTAATATTAAACATTCATGAAAATACAGTGTCATACATGATTCTTTAGCTTAGAATCTTGGTAATCGAACCGCTTTGTCCGATTTACAATAGGCTTTACTGCGAAAGCATAGCATTTGATCGTCTGAGGACAGCGCCTCACAAACTTTCTGCATTAGCATAAATTCATAACCTGCACAAGTGTCATAAAGCTCAAAAATAGTGATAAAATAAAAGACTTACCTTTGAAGATCTTCCTCTGTTGGCAATCCAATGGGTCCCAGGAACACAATAAATGGAAGTTTTGTTCGATAAAGTCCCTTTAAATCTCCAAAACTCTGTTTTGTTGGTGCGTTCTGTTCAGTAATCCACTGGCTCAATGGCGTTCAAAACATGCAGACCAATACATCCTAATAGTACCGGTAAAGTTCGTCAAAACATGCAGACCAATACATCCTAATATTACCGGTAAAGTTTGTCAAAACATGCAGACCAATACATCCTAATAGTACCGGTAAAGTTTGTCAATACATGCAGACCAATACATCCTAATAGTACCGGTAAAGTTCGTTGAAACAAGTCAAACAATGCTTCTAATTAAGGAAAGATTTGAATGGCTACCAGGTAGTTGAGGTAATAATGAGACTATAAGGAGTATCAGTACTAAGTCCATGTTTAGGGCTACCAGGTAGTTTAGGTAATTGAGTTCATATGTACATGTAGGTAGTGGTAAAAGTGACTAGGCAATCAGGATGGAGATTATATCTCTTCATCCAGGGAGTGCACACACACACTCACACACAGGGAGGGAATGTTGTGTTTGTTTAATATTGTTTTAGGACTATGAAAATGAACAAAAGGAAAAGCCTATGGATTATGAAAACAACCCAAATAAATGGGAAAATGGGAGAGGAGAAATGACTAGAGACAGTGTTGTTTAACTCACTGACCATGAGTTCTTCTTACCTTTGTTCAGTAGAAATGTCTCCCTTTTTAAAGCTTAGAGGTTGATGCATAGACTTGTCACTCTTCATGGACACACAGCTGGGAACAGGGGAGGCTGGTCTCTCCTGCTTGATTGGTCTTCAACACAACAGAGACAAACATTACATCTCTCATCTACTCTGAGCTCAGAAGGGGAAACATAAGAAGAGTTTCATTCCATAACGCTATATATCCACTTTCAGAAATGTCCTTAAATTTGCTGTTGTTGTTTAAAGAAATTATGAGTTTGGTGTTTCTTCACTATCTAATCATGGTATGGGGTTGTACAATGACAGACATGCATTTGTTTAAAATTAATCACTTGATGGTTTCCTTTCAGAGAGAAAAATAGTCACGTGTATTTTCTAAATGCTATATATCTGCCACACTCTAAGTGAAATCAGTACTACTGCTAGGTTTTACACAGTAATAATATATATCTGCCTCACTCTCAGAGAATTCAGTAGTACTGCTAAGTTTTACACAGTAATAATATATATCTGCCTCACTCTCAGAGAAATCAGTAGTACTGCTAAGTTTTGCACAGTAATAATATATATCTGCCTCACTCTCAGTGAAATCAGTAGTACTGCTAGGTTTTATACAGTCAAATCTGACCGACCGGCTCGATTCGGTCTTATTGTCGCAAAATTTGATACTGTGTTTTTTACATTGGATTATAGTAGAGACTCAGTGCTTGAAAATGGTATATAGGACACTACAGTTGAGGAACAATGGGAAAGTAATTCGGCGTTGAACGTTGATAAACTTGTAACCTCACTTTTAAGAAAATGTCCTTTTTAAGGTTTTGGTACGAACTGGAGAGCTCTTCTTTTGTCTACAGTGCTGTTACTTTGGTAGATAATGTCAGCCATCAAAAAAATATATTTATTTTATATATACAGTGGGGGAAAAAAGTATTTAGTCAGCCACCAATTGTGCAAGTTCTCCCACTTAAAAAGATGAGAGGGGCCTGTAATTTTCATCATAGGTACACTTAAACTATGACAGACAAAATGAAAAAAAATCCAGATAATCACATTGTAGGATTTTTTATGAATTTATTTGCAAATTATGGTGGAAAATAAGTATTTGGTCACCTACAAACAAGCAAGATTTCTGGCTCTCACAGACCTGTAACTTCTTCTTTAGAGGCTCCTCTGTCCTCCACTCGTTACCTGTATTAATGGCACCCGTTTGAACTTGTTATCAGTATAAAAGACACCTGTCCACAACCTCAAACAGTCACACTCCAACTCCACTATGGCCAAGACCAAAGAGCTGTCAAAGGACACCAGAAACAAAATGGTAGACCTGCACCAGGCTGGGAAGACTGAATCTGCAATAGGTAAGCAGCTTGGTTTGAAAAAATCAACTGCGGGAGCAATTATTAGGAAATGGAAGACATACAAGACCACTGATAATCTATATGGGGTCAAAATGATCCCAAGAACAGTGAGCAAAAATCCCAGAACCACACGGGGGGACCTAATGAATGACCTAATGAATGACCTAATGAATGACCTGCAGAGAGCTGGGACCAAAGTAACAAAGCCTACCATCAGTAACACACTACGCCGCCAGGGACTCAAATCCTGCAGTGCCAGACGTGTCCCCCTGTTTAAACCAGTACATGTCCAGGCCCGTCTGAAGTTTTCTAGAGAGCATTTGGATGATCCAGAAGAAGATTGGGAGAATGTCATACGGTCAGATGAAACCAAAATATAACTTTTTGGTAAAAACTCAACTCGTCGTGTTTGGAGGACAAAGATTGCTGAGTTGCATCCAAAGAACACCATAGCTACTGTGAAGGATGGGGGTGGTAACATCATGCTTTGGGGCTGTTTTTTTGCAAAGGAACCAGGACTTGTTATTGACCAAATACTTATTTTCCACCATAATTTGCTAATAAATTCATAAAAAATCCTATAATGTCATTTTCTGGATTTTTTAAAATCATTTTGTCGGTCATAGTTGAAGTGTACCTATGATGAAAATTAGCTTGGTCCCAGTGATGTACTGGGCAATACGCACTACCCTCTGTAGTGCTTTGCGGTCGGAGGCCGAGCAGTTGCCAAACCAGGCAGTGATGCAACCAGCCAGGATGATCTCGATGGTGCAGCTGTAGAACGTTTTGAGCATCTGAGGACCCATGCCAAATCTTGTCAGTCTCCTGAGGGGGAATAGGTTTTGTCGTTCCCTCTTCCCGACTGTCTTGGTGTGCTCGGACCATGTTAGTTTATTGGTGATGTGGATGCCAAGGAACTTGAAGCTCTCAACCTGCTCCACTTCAGCCCCGTCGATGAGAATGGGGGAGTGCTCGGTCCTCTTTTTCCTGTAGACCACAATTATCTCCTTAGTCTTGAATATGTTGAGGCATAAGTTGTTATTCTGCCAACACCCGACCAGGTCTCGGACCTCCTCCCTATAGGCTGTCTCGTCGTTGCCGGTGATCAGGCCTACTACTGTTGTGTCATCGTCAAATTTAAAGATTGTGTTGGAGTCGTGCCTGGCCATGCAGTCATGAGTGAACAGGGATTACAAGAGGGGGCTGAGCATGCACCCCTGAGGGGTCCCTGTGTTGAGGATCAGTGTGGCGGATGTGTTGTTACCTACCCTTACCACACACACACAGAGGGAGGGAATGTTGTGTTTGTTTAATATTGTTTTAGGACTATGAAAATGGACAAAATGAAAACAACAACAATAAATGGGAAAATGGGAGGAGAAATGACTAGAGACAGTGTTGTTTAACTCACTGACCAGGACCCATTAGTTCTTCTTACCTTTGTTCAGTAGAAATGTCTCCCTTTCTAAACCATATAGGTTGAACCATAGACCGGTCACTCTTCATGGACACACAGCTGGGAACAGGGGAGGCTGGTTTCTCCTGCTTGATTGGTCTTCAACACAACAGAGACAAACATTACATCTCTCATCTACTCTGAGCTCAGATGGGGAAACATAAGAAGTCTATCAGATGGTTTCATTTCAGAGAGACGCAAATCATGTTTTTCATTTAACAGATTACTGTGAAGGATTATAATGATGATTCATGTTTGTTATTACCTCTGAAAGTGAAGGGCATGTTGAGGTAAATTTACTAACCGGGAGGGTTGAATTATGTAATTTATTGACGGGCTGGAAGACGCACTCTAGTCTTTTCTATTCTGAGGTTGTTTACTCGCAATATCAGATATTTAGGTGATATTTTATAATGAATGTTTACGGAGGTTGAGGTTCTGACTAGTGATTATTTGCTGCTTGTAGCCTATAAATGATGCTTCATGATCCATCATATTGCTGCTTGTAGTCTATAACTGATGCTTCATGGTCCATCATATTGCTGCTTGTAGTCTATAACTGATGCTTCATGGTCCATCATATTGCTGCTTGTAGTCTATAACTGATGCTTCATGGTCCATCATATTGCTGCTTGTAGCCTATAACTGATGCTTCATGGTCCATCATATTGCTGCTTGTAGTCTATAACTGATGCTTCATGGTCCATCATATTGCTGCTTGTAGTCTATAACTGATGCTTCATGGTCCATCATATTGCTGCTTATAGACTATAACCTATAACTGATGCTTCATGGTCCATCATATTGCTGCTTGTAGACTATAACTGATGCTTCATGGTCCATCATATTGCTGCTTGTAGACTATAACTGATGCTTCATGGTCTTATGCTGACATCTATTGGAAATATTTAGCAATTAAAAGTTATTAATTCACGGACAGACATTGGTGAGGCAGCTGAGAAATAAAGTGTATTTTTCTCATTAATTCCTTAGATCTCTAACCTGCCCCACCTTTCCCACGCCAATTACTGGACATTCACATAGAGGTTACCAGGTCACCCAGTTCAAACCACATTTGAAAAATAAAACAGGAGTCTTGTTGATCAAGTGTTCTGCCTTGAAATAATAAATATAATAAAATAACAAAACAAAAACAGCAAAATGCTGAGACAGGTTTAGATTAACAAAATAATCAGTGCTATTTAGTACTATAATGGTATTTACTAACATAATATTAATACTAAAATAGTTTCTAAAAGAGTTCTAGGCTACCCTACCCTAGGGTTAGGGTTAGGGGTTAGGCTAAAATAGGTTAGAGTTTCTGTATAGCACTTTGTTCACATACACTTCCACACGTTTCAACGAACTTTACCGGTACTATTTGGATGTATTCGTCTGAATGTTGTGACCACCATTGACAGTGGATTACTGAACAAAAAGCGCCAACAAAACAGAGTTTTTGGGACAAAAAGAGGAACTTTATCGAACAAAACAAACATAATTGTGTAACTGGGACTCTTGTGACAACAACCAGATGAAGCTCATCAAAGGTAAGTGATTAATTATATCGCTATTTCTGACTTTCATGACTCCTCTAGTTGGCTTGAAAATGTGTGTATGCTTTTGTAAGCGGGGCGCTGTCCTCAGATAATCGCACGGTATACTTTCGCCGTAAAGCCTTTTTGAAATCTGACACAGCGACTGGATTAACAAGAAGTTAATCTTTAAGCCGACACTTGTATAATTTATGAATCTTTATTATGAGTATTTCTGTATTTTGTATTTGGCGCTCTGCAATTTCACAGGATGTCAGCCAGGTGGGACGCTACCGTCTCAATAAGATGTTTTCAACGGGTTTGAAGAGTGAGTTGATATAACGGTAATATTGTCAAAATGCTGCTTGTAAACAACCATCAGAATTGGTAAAAAAAAAAAAATCCATTATATTAAACAATAATTCAAATCAAATCAAATCTAATTGAATTAGTCACATGCACCGAATTCAACAGGTTTAGACCTCACAGTGAAATGCTGAATTCAACAGGTTTAGACCTCACAGTGAAATACTGAATTCAACAGGTTTAGACCTCACAGTGAAATGCTGAATACAACAGGTTTAGACCTCACAGTGAAATGCTGAATTCAACAGGTTTAGACCTCACAGTGAAATGCTGAATACAACAGGTTTAGACCTCACAGTGAAATGCTGAATTCAACAGGTTTAGACCTCACAGTGAAATGCTGAATACAACAGGTTTAGACCTCACAGTGAAATGCTGAATTCAACAGGTTTAGACCTCACAGTGAAATACTGAATTCAACAGGTTTAGACCTCACAGTGAAATGCTGAATACAACAGGTTTAGACCTTACAGTGAAATACTGAAATCAACAGGTTTAGACCTCACAGTGAAATGCTGAATTCAACAGGTTTAGACCTCACAGTGAAATACTGAATTCAACAGGTTTAGACCTCACAGTGAAATGCTGAATACAACAGGTTTAGACCTTACAGTGAAATACTGAAATCAACAGGTTTAGACCTCACAGTGAAATGCTGAATACAACAGGTTTAGACCTCACAGTGAAATACTGAATACAACAGGTTTAGACCTCACAGTGAAATACTGAATACAACAGGTTTAGACCTCACAGTGAAATGCTGAATTCAACAGGTTTAGACCTCACAGTGAAATACTGAATTCAACAGGTTTAGACCTCACAGTGAAATGCTGAATACAACAGGTTTAGACCTTACAGTGAAATACTGAAATCAACAGGTTTAGACCTCACAGTGAAATGCTGAATACAACAGGTTTAGACCTCACAGTGAAATGCTGAATTCAACAGGTTTAGACCTTACAGTGAAATACTGAATACAACAGGTTCAGACCTTACAGTGAAATACTGAATTCAACAGGTTTAGACCTCACAGTGAAATACTGAATTCAACAGGTTTAGACCTCACAGTGAAATGCTTATGAGCCCCTAACAAACAATGCAGGTAAGTAAAACATATGAATAAGAATAAGAAATAAAAGTAACAAGTAATTAGAGCAGCAGTAAAATAACAATAGCAAGACTATATACAGGGGGGTACCATACAGAGTCAATGTGTGGGGGCACCGGTTAGTTGAAGTAATATGGACATGTAAGTACAGTTTTTAAAGTGATTATGCATAGATGATAACAACAGAGAGTAGCAGTGGTGTAAAAGGGGGGAGCAATGCAAATAGTCTGGGTAGCCATTTGATTAGAAGTTCAGGAGTCTTTGGCTTGGGGGTAGAAGCTGTTTAGAAGCCTTTTGGACCTAGACATGGCACTCCGGTACCGCTTGCCATGCAATAGCAGAGGGAACAGTCTATGACTAGGGTGGCTGGAGTCTTTGTCAGTTTTTAGGGCCTTCCTCTGACACCGCCTGGTATAGAGGTCCTGGATGGCAGGAAGCTTGGCCCCAGTGATGTACTGGGCAATACGCACTACCCTCTGTAGTGCCTTGCGGTCGGAGGCCGAGCAGTTGCCATACCAGGCAGTGATGCAACCAGCCAGGATGATCTCGATGATGCAGCTGTAGAACGTTTTGAGCATCTGAGGACCCATGCCAAATCTTGTCAGTCTCCTGAGGGGGAATAGGTTTTGTCGTTCCCTCTTCCCGACTGTCTTGGTGTGCTCGGACCATGTTAGTTTATTGGTGATGTGGATGCCAAGGAACTTGAAGCTCTCAACCTGCTCCACTTCAGCCCCGTCGATGAGAATGGGGGAGTGCTCGATCCTCTTTTTTGTGTAGTCCACAATTATCTCCTTAGTCTTGAATATGTTGAGGCATAGGTTGTTATTCTGCCAACACCCGACCAGGTCTCGGACCTCCTCCCTATAGGCTGTCTCGTCGTTGCCGGTGATCAGGCCTACTACTGTTGTGTCATCGTCAAACTTAATGATTGTGTTGGAGTCGTGCCTGGCCATGCAGTCATGAGTGAACAGGGATTACAAGAGGGGGCTGAGCATGCACCCCTGAGGGGTCCCTGTGTTGAGGATCAGTGTGGCGGATGTGTTGTTACCTACCCTTACCACCTGGGTGTGGCCTGTCAGGAAGTCTAGGATCCAGTTGCAGAGGGAGGTGTTTAGTCCCAAGGTCCTTATCGTATTGATGAGCTTTGAGGGCCCTATGGTGTTGATTGCTGAGCTGTAGTCAGTGAATAGCATTCTCACATAGGTGTTCCTTTTGTCCAGGTGGGAAAGGGCAGTGGGGAGTCCAATAGAGATTGCATCATCTGTAGATATGTTAGGGTGGTGTGAAAATTGGAGTGGATCTTGCGTTTCTGGGATAATGGTGTTGATATGAGCCACGTTTTATGTTCAATCAATCAATTGAGTTATATTTTGCTACTTGTAGGCTACTGTTTGTAATTTGTCTCAAGTTATTTTATGATGTGTAGCCTAACGTGATTTAGTGCAATTTTATTGGGTAGCATTAGAATAAGACTCTTCAATATTTGCAGCCATAGGTGATAATATTTCTCTAGGTGCTGATCCGTCATCAGTATTGTGAAATAATTATAATATTAACTTCATAAAGCTAGGGAGCAGTATCCTGAAATTCGGAGAGTCTGGCGTTCCCGAAGTGAACTGCCTGTTACTCAGGCCCAGAAGCTTGGATATGCATATAATTGGTAGATAAAACTGTAAAAATAATGTCTGTGAGTATAACAGAACTGATATGGCAGGCGAAAACCCCAGGAAAATCCATCCAGGAAATGGGATTTTTTTGATGTGTCATTGTTTTCCATTGACTTCCTATTGAATAAAGTGGGATTTAGCGCCCAGATTGCAGTTCTTACGGCTTCCACTAGATGTCAACAGTCTTCATACATGGTTTCAGGCTTGTTTAATAATACGTTTTAGGAAGAGGACATTTTCACTGTCACTCTAGGTTTACGCGCATGACCTTGTTTACGCTCTCTGTTCTTTTTCCTTTCTATTGAATACACTGTTGTCCGGTTGATATATGATCGATTATATAGATATTTGAGAACCTAAGGATTTATCTTAAGGCTAGGTAGGCGCTAGCGTCCCACCTCGACAACATCCGGTGAAATTGCAGAGTGCGAAATTCATTGATAAAAAAAAATATATATATATAATATATATATAAAAATCTTAATATTAAACATTCATGAAAATACAGTGTCATACATGATTCTTTAGCTTAGAATCTTGGTAATCGAACCGCTTTGTCCGATTTACAATAGGCTTTACTGCGAAAGCATAGCATTTGATCGTCTGAGGACAGCGCCTCACAAACTTTCTGCATTAGCATAAATTCATAACCTGCACAAGTGTCATAAAGCTCAAAAATAGTGATAAAATAAAAGACTTACCTTTGAAGATCTTCCTCTGTTGGCAATCCAATGGGTCCCAGGAACACAATAAATGGAAGTTTTGTTCGATAAAGTCCCTTTAAATCTCCAAAACTCTGTTTTGTTGGTGCGTTCTGTTCAGTAATCCACTGGCTCAATGGCGTTCAAAACATGCAGACCAATACATCCTAATAGTACCGGTAAAGTTCGTCAAAACATGCAGACCAATACATCCTAATATTACCGGTAAAGTTTGTCAAAACATGCAGACCAATACATCCTAATAGTACCGGTAAAGTTTGTCAATACATGCAGACCAATACATCCTAATAGTACCGGTAAAGTTCGTTGAAACAAGTCAAACAATGCTTCTAATTAAGGAAAGATTTGAATGGCTACCAGGTAGTTGAGGTAATAATGAGACTATAAGGAGTATCAGTACTAAGTCCATGTTTAGGGCTACCAGGTAGTTTAGGTAATTGAGTTCATATGTACATGTAGGTAGTGGTAAAAGTGACTAGGCAATCAGGATGGAGATTATATCTCTTCATCCAGGGAGTGCACACACACACTCACACACAGGGAGGGAATGTTGTGTTTGTTTAATATTGTTTTAGGACTATGAAAATGAACAAAAGGAAAAGCCTATGGATTATGAAAACAACCCAAATAAATGGGAAAATGGGAGAGGAGAAATGACTAGAGACAGTGTTGTTTAACTCACTGACCATGAGTTCTTCTTACCTTTGTTCAGTAGAAATGTCTCCCTTTTTAAAGCTTAGAGGTTGATGCATAGACTTGTCACTCTTCATGGACACACAGCTGGGAACAGGGGAGGCTGGTCTCTCCTGCTTGATTGGTCTTCAACACAACAGAGACAAACATTACATCTCTCATCTACTCTGAGCTCAGAAGGGGAAACATAAGAAGAGTTTCATTCCATAACGCTATATATCCACTTTCAGAAATGTCCTTAAATTTGCTGTTGTTGTTTAAAGAAATTATGAGTTTGGTGTTTCTTCACTATCTAATCATGGTATGGGGTTGTACAATGACAGACATGCATTTGTTTAAAATTAATCACTTGATGGTTTCCTTTCAGAGAGAAAAATAGTCACGTGTATTTTCTAAATGCTATATATCTGCCACACTCTAAGTGAAATCAGTACTACTGCTAGGTTTTACACAGTAATAATATATATCTGCCTCACTCTCAGAGAATTCAGTAGTACTGCTAAGTTTTACACAGTAATAATATATATCTGCCTCACTCTCAGAGAAATCAGTAGTACTGCTAAGTTTTACACAGTAATAATATATATCTGCCTCACTCTCAGTGAAATCAGTAGTACTGCTAGGTTTTATACAGTCAAATCTGACCGACCGGCTCGATTCGGTCTTATTGTCGCAAAATTTGATACTGTGTTTTTTACATTGGATTATAGTAGAGACTCAGTGCTTGAAAATGGTATATAGGACACTACAGTTGAGGAACAATGGGAAAGTAATTCGGCGTTGAACGTTGATAAACTTGTAACCTCACTTTTAAGAAAATGTCCTTTTTAAGGTTTTGGTACGAACTGGAGAGCTCTTCTTTTGTCTACAGTGCTGTTACTTTGGTAGATAATGTCAGCCATCAAAAAAATATATTTATTTTATATATACAGTGGGGGAAAAAAGTATTTAGTCAGCCACCAATTGTGCAAGTTCTCCCACTTAAAAAGATGAGAGGGGCCTGTAATTTTCATCATAGGTACACTTAAACTATGACAGACAAAATGAAAAAAAATCCAGATAATCACATTGTAGGATTTTTTATGAATTTATTTGCAAATTATGGTGGAAAATAAGTATTTGGTCACCTACAAACAAGCAAGATTTCTGGCTCTCACAGACCTGTAACTTCTTCTTTAGAGGCTCCTCTGTCCTCCACTCGTTACCTGTATTAATGGCACCCGTTTGAACTTGTTATCAGTATAAAAGACACCTGTCCACAACCTCAAACAGTCACACTCCAACTCCACTATGGCCAAGACCAAAGAGCTGTCAAAGGACACCAGAAACAAAATGGTAGACCTGCACCAGGCTGGGAAGACTGAATCTGCAATAGGTAAGCAGCTTGGTTTGAAAAAATCAACTGCGGGAGCAATTATTAGGAAATGGAAGACATACAAGACCACTGATAATCTATATGGGGTCAAAATGATCCCAAGAACAGTGAGCAAAAATCCCAGAACCACACGGGGGGACCTAATGAATGACCTAATGAATGACCTAATGAATGACCTGCAGAGAGCTGGGACCAAAGTAACAAAGCCTACCATCAGTAACACACTACGCCGCCAGGGACTCAAATCCTGCAGTGCCAGACGTGTCCCCCTGTTTAAACCAGTACATGTCCAGGCCCGTCTGAAGTTTTCTAGAGAGCATTTGGATGATCCAGAAGAAGATTGGGAGAATGTCATACGGTCAGATGAAACCAAAATATAACTTTTTGGTAAAAACTCAACTCGTCGTGTTTGGAGGACAAAGATTGCTGAGTTGCATCCAAAGAACACCATAGCTACTGTGAAGGATGGGGGTGGTAACATCATACTTTGGGGCTGTTTTTTTGCAAAGGAACCAGGACTTGTTATTGACCAAATACTTATTTTCCACCATAATTTGCTAATAAATTCATAAAAAATCCTATAATGTCATTTTCTGGATTTTTTAAAATCATTTTGTCGGTCATAGTTGAAGTGTACCTATGATGAAAATTAGCTTGGTCCCAGTGATGTACTGGGCAATACGCACTACCCTCTGTAGTGCTTTGCGGTCGGAGGCCGAGCAGTTGCCAAACCAGGCAGTGATGCAACCAGCCAGGATGATCTCGATGGTGCAGCTGTAGAACGTTTTGAGCATCTGAGGACCCATGCCAAATCTTGTCAGTCTCCTGAGGGGGAATAGGTTTTGTCGTTCCCTCTTCCCGACTGTCTTGGTGTGCTCGGACCATGTTAGTTTATTGGTGATGTGGATGCCAAGGAACTTGAAGCTCTCAACCTGCTCCACTTCAGCCCCGTCGATGAGAATGGGGGAGTGCTCGGTCCTCTTTTTCCTGTAGACCACAATTATCTCCTTAGTCTTGAATATGTTGAGGCATAAGTTGTTATTCTGCCAACACCCGACCAGGTCTCGGACCTCCTCCCTATAGGCTGTCTCGTCGTTGCCGGTGATCAGGCCTACTACTGTTGTGTCATCGTCAAATTTAAAGATTGTGTTGGAGTCGTGCCTGGCCATGCAGTCATGAGTGAACAGGGATTACAAGAGGGGGCTGAGCATGCACCCCTGAGGGGTCCCTGTGTTGAGGATCAGTGTGGCGGATGTGTTGTTACCTACCCTTACCACACACACACAGAGGGAGGGAATGTTGTGTTTGTTTAATATTGTTTTAGGACTATGAAAATGGACAAAATGAAAACAACAACAATAAATGGGAAAATGGGAGGAGAAATGACTAGAGACAGTGTTGTTTAACTCACTGACCAGGACCCATTAGTTCTTCTTACCTTTGTTCAGTAGAAATGTCTCCCTTTCTAAACCATATAGGTTGAACCATAGACCGGTCACTCTTCATGGACACACAGCTGGGAACAGGGGAGGCTGGTTTCTCCTGCTTGATTGGTCTTCAACACAACAGAGACAAACATTACATCTCTCATCTACTCTGAGCTCAGATGGGGAAACATAAGAAGTCTATCAGATGGTTTCATTTCAGAGAGACGCAAATCATGTTTTTCATTTAACAGATTACTGTGAAGGATTATAATGATGATTCATGTTTGTTATTACCTCTGAAAGTGAAGGGCATGTTGAGGTAAATTTACTAACCGGGAGGGTTGAATTATGTAATTTATTGACGGGCTGGAAGACGCACTCTAGTCTTTTCTATTCTGAGGTTGTTTACTCGCAATATCAGATATTTAGGTGATATTTTATAATGAATGTTTACGGAGGTTGAGGTTCTGACTAGTGATTATTTGCTGCTTGTAGCCTATAAATGATGCTTCATGATCCATCATATTGCTGCTTGTAGTCTATAACTGATGCTTCATGGTCCATCATATTGCTGCTTGTAGTCTATAACTGATGCTTCATGGTCCATCATATTGCTGCTTGTAGTCTATAACTGATGCTTCATGGTCCATCATATTGCTGCTTGTAGACTATAACTGATGCTTCATGGTCCATCATATTGCTGCTTGTAGTCTATAACTGATGCTTCATGGTCCATCATATTGCTGCTTGTAGTCTATAACTGATGCTTCATGGTCCATCATATTGCTGCTTATAGACTATAACCTATAACTGATGCTTCATGGTCCATCATATTGCTGCTTGTAGACTATAACTGATGCTTCATGGTCCATCATATTGCTGCTTGTAGACTATAACTGATGCTTCATGGTCTTATGCTGACATCTATTGGAAATATTTAGCAATTAAAAGTTATTAATTCACGGACAGACATTGGTGAGGCAGCTGAGAAATAAAGTGTATTTTTCTCATTAATTCCTTAGATCTCAAACCTGCCCCACCTATCACACGCCAATTTCTAGACTTTCACATTGAAGTTACTAGGTCACCCAGTTCAAACCACATTTGAAAAATAAAACATGTGTCTTGTTGATCAAGTGTTCTGCCTTGAAATAATAAATATAATAAAATAACAAAACAAAAACAGCAAAATGCTGAGACAGGTTTAGATTAACAAAATAATCAGTGCTATTTAGTACTATAATGGTATTTACTAACATAATATTAATACTAAAATAGTTTCTAAAAGAGTTCTAGGCTACCCTACCCTAGGGTTAGGGTTAGGGGTTAGGCTAAAATAGGTTAGAGTTTCTGTATAGCACTTTGTTCACATACACTTCCACACGTTTCAACGAACTTTACCGGTACTATTTGGATGTATTCGTCTGAATGTTGTGACCACCATTGACAGTGGATTACTGAACAAAAAGCGCCAACAAAACAGAGTTTTTGGGACAAAAAGAGGAACTTTATCGAACAAAACAAACATAATTGTGTAACTGGGACTCTTGTGACAACAACCAGATGAAGCTCATCAAAGGTAAGTGATTAATTATATCGCTATTTCTGACTTTCATGACTCCTCTAGTTGGCTTGAAAATGTGTGTATGCTTTTGTAAGCGGGGCGCTGTCCTCAGATAATCGCACGGTATACTTTCGCCGTAAAGCCTTTTTGAAATCTGACACAGCGACTGGATTAACAAGAAGTTAATCTTTAAGCCGACACTTGTATAATTTATGAATCTTTATTATGAGTATTTCTGTATTTTGTATTTGGCGCTCTGCAATTTCACAGGATGTCAGCCAGGTGGGACGCTACCGTCTCAATAAGATGTTTTCAACGGGTTTGAAGAGTGAGTTGATATAACGGTAATATTGTCAAAATGCTGCTTGTAAACAACCATCAGAATTGGTAAAAAAAAAAATATTCCATTATATTAAACAATAATTCAAATCAAATCAAATCTAATTGAATTAGTCACATGCACCGAATTCAACAGGTTTAGACCTCACAGTGAAATGCTGAATTCAACAGGTTTAGACCTCACAGTGAAATACTGAATACAACAGGTTTAGACCTCACAGTGAAATACTGAATACAACAGGTTTAGACCTCACAGTGAAATGCTGAATTCAACAGGTTTAGACCTCACAGTGAAATACTGAATACAACAGGTTTAGACCTCACAGTGAAATGCTGAATACAACAGGTTTAGACCTCACAGTGAAATGCTGAATTCAACAGGTTTAGACCTCACAGTGAAATACTGAATTCAACAGGTTTAGACCTCACAGTGAAATGCTGAATACAACAGGTTTAGACCTTACAGTGAAATACTGAAATCAACAGGTTTAGACCTCACAGTGAAATGCTGAATACAACAGGTTTAGACCTCACAGTGAAATACTGAATACAACAGGTTTAGACCTCACAGTGAAATACTGAATACAACAGGTTTAGACCTCACAGTGAAATGCTGAATTCAACAGGTTTAGACCTCACAGTGAAATACTGAATTCAACAGGTTTAGACCTCACAGTGAAATGCTGAATACAACAGGTTTAGACCTCACAGTGAAATACTGAATTCAACAGGTTTAGACCTCACAGTGAAATGCTTATGAGCCCCTAACAAACAATGCAGGTAAGTAAAACATATGAATAAGAATAAGAAATAAAAGTAACAAGTAATTAGAGCAGCAGTAAAATAACAATAGCAAGACTATATACAGGGGGGTACCATACAGAGTCAATGTGTGGGGGCACCGGTTAGTTGAAGTAATATGGACATGTAAGTACAGTTTTTAAAGTGATTATGCATAGATGATAACAACAGAGAGTAGCAGTGGTGTAAAAGGGGGGAGCAATGCAAATAGTCTGGGTAGCCATTTGATTAGAAGTTCAGGAGTCTTTGGCTTGGGGGTAGAAGCTGTTTAGAAGCCTTTTGGACCTAGACATGGCACTCCGGTACCGCTTGCCATGCAATAGCAGAGGGAACAGTCTATGACTAGGGTGGCTGGAGTCTTTGTCAGTTTTTAGGGCCTTCCTCTGACACCGCCTGGTATAGAGGTCCTGGATGGCAGGAAGCTTGGCCCCAGTGATGTACTGGGCAATACGCACTACCCTCTGTAGTGCCTTGCGGTCGGAGGCCGAGCAGTTGCCATACCAGGCAGTGATGCAACCAGCCAGGATGATCTCGATGATGCAGCTGTAGAACGTTTTGAGCATCTGAGGACCCATGCCAAATCTTGTCAGTCTCCTGAGGGGGAATAGGTTTTGTCGTTCCCTCTTCCCGACTGTCTTGGTGTGCTCGGACCATGTTAGTTTATTGGTGATGTGGATGCCAAGGAACTTGAAGCTCTCAACCTGCTCCACTTCAGCCCCGTCGATGAGAATGGGGGAGTGCTCGATCCTCTTTTTTGTGTAGTCCACAATTATCTCCTTAGTCTTGAATATGTTGAGGCATAGGTTGTTATTCTGCCAACACCCGACCAGGTCTCGGACCTCCTCCCTATAGGCTGTCTCGTCGTTGCCGGTGATCAGGCCTACTACTGTTGTGTCATCGTCAAACTTAATGATTGTGTTGGAGTCGTGCCTGGCCATGCAGTCATGAGTGAACAGGGATTACAAGAGGGGGCTGAGCATGCACCCCTGAGGGGTCCCTGTGTTGAGGATCAGTGTGGCGGATGTGTTGTTACCTACCCTTACCACCTGGGTGTGGCCTGTCAGGAAGTCTAGGATCCAGTTGCAGAGGGAGGTGTTTAGTCCCAAGGTCCTTATCGTATTGATGAGCTTTGAGGGCCCTATGGTGTTGATTGCTGAGCTGTAGTCAGTGAATAGCATTCTCACATAGGTGTTCCTTTTGTCCAGGTGGGAAAGGGCAGTGGGGAGTCCAATAGAGATTGCATCATCTGTAGATATGTTAGGGTGGTGTGAAAATTGGAGTGGATCTTGCGTTTCTGGGATAATGGTGTTGATATGAGCCACGTTTTATGTTCAATCAATCAATTGAGTTATATTTTGCTACTTGTAGGCTACTGTTTGTAATTTGTCTCAAGTTATTTTATGATGTGTAGCCTAACGTGATTTAGTGCAATTTTATTGGGTAGCATTAGAATAAGACTCTTCAATATTTGCAGCCATAGGTGATAATATTTCTCTAGGTGCTGATCCGTCATCAGTATTGTGAAATAATTATAATATTAACTTCATAAAGCTAGGGAGCAGTATCCTGAAATTCGGAGAGTCTGGCGTTCCCGAAGTGAACTGCCTGTTACTCAGGCCCAGAAGCTTGGATATGCATATAATTGGTAGATAAAACTGTAAAAATAATGTCTGTGAGTATAACAGAACTGATATGGCAGGCGAAAACCCCAGGAAAATCCATCCAGGAAATGGGATTTTTTTGATGTGTCATTGTTTTCCATTGACTTCCTATTGAATAAAGTGGGATTTAGCGCCCAGATTGCAGTTCTTACGGCTTCCACTAGATGTCAACAGTCTTCATGCATGGTTTCAGGCTTGTTTAATAATACGTTTTAGGAAGAGGACATTTTCACTGTCACTCTAGGTTTACGCGCATGACCTTGTTTACGCTCTCTGTTCTTTTTCCTTTCTATTGAATACACTGTTGTCCGGTTGATATATGATCGATTATATAGATATTTGAGAACCTAAGGATTTATCTTAAGGCTAGGTAGGCGCTAGCGTCCCACCTCGACAACATCCGGTGAAATTGCAGAGTGCGAAATTCATTGCTAAAAAAAAAATATATATATATAATATATATATAAAAATCTTAATATTAAATATTCATGAAAATACAGTGTCATACATGATTCTTTAGCTTAGAATCTTGGTAATCGAACCGCTTTGTCCGATTTACAATAGGCTTTACTGCGAAAGCATAGCATTTGATCGTCTGAGGACAGCGCCTCACAAACTTTCTGCATTAGCATAAATTCATAACCTGCACAAGTGTCATAAAGCTCAAAAATAGTGATAAAATAAAAGACTTACCTTTGAAGATCTTCCTCTGTTGGCAATCCAATGGGTCCCAGGAACACAATAAATGGACGTTTTGTTCGATAAAGTCCCTTTAAATCTCCAAAACTCTGTTTTGTTGGTGCGTTCTGTTCAGTAATCCACTGGCTCAATGGCGTTCAAAACATGCAGACCAATACATCCTAATAGTACCGGTAAAGTTTGTCAAAACATGCAGACCAATACATCCTAATAGTACCGGTAAAGTTCGTCGAAACAAGTCAAACAATGCTTCTAATTAAGGAAAGATTTGAATGGCTACCAGGTAGTTGAGGTAATAATGAGACTATAAGGAGTATCAGTACTAAGTCCATGTTTAGGGCTACCAGGTAGTTTAGGTAATT
Organism: Oncorhynchus kisutch; assembly: GCF_002021735.2. Lineage (NCBI taxonomy): Eukaryota > Metazoa > Chordata > Actinopteri > Salmoniformes > Salmonidae > Oncorhynchus > Oncorhynchus kisutch. The sequence goes on along the minus strand of NW_022265534.1, from coordinate 225,593 downwards.
GAGTTCATATGTACATGTAGGTAGTGGTAAAAGTGACTAGGCAATCAGGATGGAGATTATATCTCTTCATCCAGGGAGTGCACACACACACTCACACACAGGGAGGGAATGTTGTGTTTGTTTAATATTGTTTTAGGACTATGAAAATGAACAAAAGGAAAAGCCTATGGATTATGAAAACAACCCAAATAAATGGGAAAATGGGAGAGGAGAAATGACTAGAGACAGTGTTGTTTAACTCACTGACCATGAGTTCTTCTTACCTTTGTTCAGTAGAAATGTCTCCCTTTTTAAAGCTTAGAGGTTGATGCATAGACTTGTCACTCTTCATGGACACACAGCTGGGAACAGGGGAGGCTGGTCTCTCCTGCTTGATTGGTCTTCAACACAACAGAGACAAACATTACATCTCTCATCTACTCTGAGCTCAGAAGGGGAAACATAAGAAGAGTTTCATTCCATAACGCTATATATCCACTTTCAGAAATGTCCTTAAATTTGCTGTTGTTGTTTAAAGAAATTATGAGGTTGGTGTTTCTTCACTATCTAATCATGGTATGGGGTTGTACAATGACAGACATGCATTTGTTTAAAATTAATCACTTGATGGTTTCCTTTCAGAGAGAAAAATAGTCACGTGTATTTTCTAAATGCTATATATCTGCCACACTCTCAGTGAAATCAGTACTACTGCTAGGTTTTACACAGTAATAATATATATCTGCCTCACTCTCAGAGAATTCAGTAGTACTGCTAAGTTTTACACAGTAGTAATATATATCTGCCTCACTCTCAGTGAAATCAGTAGTACTGCTAGGTTTTACACAGTAATAATATATATCTGCCTCACTCTCAGTGAAATCAGTAGTACTGCTAGGTTTTATACAGTCAAATCTGACCGACCGGCTCGATTCGGTCTTATTGTCGCAAAATTTGATACTGTGTTTTTTACATTGGATTATAGTAGAGACTCAGTGCTTGAAAATGGTATATAGGACACTACAGTTGAGGAACAATGGGAAAGTAATTCGGCGTTGAACGTTGATAAACTTGTAACCTCACTTTTAAGAAAATGTCCTTTTTAAGGTTTTGGTACGAACTGGAGAGCTCTTCTTTTGTCTACAGTGCTGTTACTTTGGTAGATAATGTCAGCCATCAAAAAAATATATTTATTTTATATATACAGTGGGGGAAAAAAGTATTTAGTCAGCCACCAATTGTGCAAGTTCTCCCACTAAAAAAGATGAGAGGCCTGTCATTTTCATCATAGGTACACTTAAACTATGACAGACAAAATGAAAAAAAATCCAGATAATCACATTGTAGGATTTTTAATGAATTTATTTGCAAATTATGGTGGAAAATAAGTATTTGGTCACCTACAAACAAGCAAGATATCTGGCTCTCACAGACCTGTAACTTCTTCTTTAGAGGCTCCTCTGTCCTCCACTCGTTACCTGTATTAATGGCACCTGTTTGAACTTGTTATCAGTATAAAAGACACCTGTCCACAACCTCAAACAGTCACACTCCAACTCCACTATGGCCAAGACCAAAGAGCTGTCAAAGGACACCAGAAACAAAATGGTAGACCTGCACCAGGCTGGGAAGACTGAATCTGCAATAGGTAAGCAGCTTGGTTTGAAGAAATCAACTGCGGGAGCAATTATTAGGAAATGGAAGACATACAAGACCACTGATAATCTCCCTTGATCTGGGGCTCCACGCAAGATCTCACCCCGTGGCGTCAAAATGATCCCAAGAACAGTGAGCAAAAATCCCAGAACCACACGGGGGGACCTAATGAATGACCTATTGAATGACCTAATGAATGACCTGCAGAGAGCTGGGACCAAAGTAACAAAGCCTACCATCAGTAACACACTACGCCGCCAGGGACTCAAATCCTGCAGTGCCAGACGTGCCCCCTTGCTTAAACCAGTACATGCCCAGGTCCGTCTGAAGTTTGCTAGAGAGCGTTTGGATGATCCAGAAGAAGATTGGGAGACTGTCATATGGTCAGATGAAACCAAAATATAACTTTTTGGTAAAAACTCAACTCGTCGTGTTTGGAGGACAAAGATTGCTGAGTTGCATCCAAAGAACACCATAGCTACTGTGAAGGATGGGGGTGGAAACATCATGCTTTGGGGCTGTTTTTCTGCAAAGGGACCAGGACGACTGATCCGTGTAAAGGAAAGAATGAATGGGGCCATATATCATGAGATTTTGAGTGAAAACCTCCTTCAATCAGCAAAGGCATTGAAGATGAAACGTGGCTGGGTCTTTCAGCATGACAATGATCCCAAAAACACTGCCCGGGAAACGAAGGAGTGGCTTCATAAGAATCATTTCAAGGTCCTGGAGTGGCCTAGCCAGTCTCCAGATCTCAACCCCATAGAAAATCTTTGGAGGGAGTTGAAGTCCGTGTTGTCCAGCAACAGCCCCAAAACATCACTGCTCTAGAGGAGATCTGCATGGAGGAATGGGCCAAAATACCGGCAACAGTGTGTGAAAATCATGATTTTTTAAAATCATTTTGTTTGTCATAGTTGAAGTGTACCTATGATGAAAATTAGAGGCCTATCTCAATGCGATTTTCTGCATTTGGTGTCTGACTAAATACATTTTTGCCTCACTGTAATGAACTAAATGTATATGTTTTGTTTATGTCAGTTTCAATGGTTATTTTATGGTTGTAAGTGGTAAAATGAACAAGAAAATGTCATATATTGTTGAAAATATGTTTTGCTATTCAGATTTTGTTTAAGCTGAAGCTATAATAAAAGTGTGCAACATATAGTGTGACTAGCTGAAAGGCTGTGGTTAAGCATAGGCGTAAACAGTATTGTGAGCCATTGACGCATGCATAGAAGAAGTGTTGCAAACAGTCCATTTTCTGGGTCACATAGATAATCTGCACAGCAACAACTACACCTGCCAACTGGAGCGCCTGGGGGCTGGGACCAGCCTGTGCCCCTACGATAGGCTGAGTAAGTCTAAACCACACTCAGCCTCTACTTTGATAGGCTCAGAAGTGGGAACTACCTCTGTCAGAGTATATTAGAAGAACTTTGTCAGGAACTAGTCAGTTCTCTGTTCTGCGTACAGTGAAAATTGCATGTACCATTTATTGCTTGACTAATAATAAAAAACATAGAAGATTCTCAGTGACTCCTTCTGTCCTGATGCGATTGACACAACCCTTCTTGCAATTCTTAGTTATTACTACTTTAGTAAGGAATTAAATATTATGCAGTACTACTGTAGTTGCTACATAATTCCAATAGATGGCAGCATAAGACCATAAGCATAAGACCACAATTGACATTTCAGAAGGTTAGTTTAGTTTTCTCCCTGGATACACCACCACTCCCCCTCACAGGAAAACTCCTGTGTGCTTCTTCCTGTCCCTTTCCACACTGCTAACACAAGAGGAAGGACTGAAATGCATTTAACAGATTACTGTGAAGTAAAGTAATAGAGTAGAGTAAGTAGAATAATATAATAATATAATGATGATTCATGTTTATTATCACCTGTTTTTATGCTCATGTTTTAATTTTATACTTCATTACTATAACGATTATCAATAAGCCTGAACATTAATTCAGTCACCTCTGGTTGAGAAAAACATATTTTCCAGGTACATTTATTGTCAATTTCATCAACCAGCATCGACCCGCTCTGCCTTCTCCCACTAGTAGTCAACTCAGCCCTGCTAAAAAGCTTGTGTCGTCACTCTGTCTTCTCCAGGGGCATGTTGAGGTAAATTAATTAAAGTAATGAGTGGCCATTTTAGAAAATCATGGGACACATCTTTCGTTGCATGATATTTTATGTCAATCATATTGCTGCTTGTAGCCTATAACTGATGCTTCGTGGTCATATGCTGCCATCTATTGGAAATTTTGCAATTAAAAGTTATTAATTCACCTACAGACATTGGTGGGGCTGCTGAGAAATAAAGTGTATTTTTCGGGTTAATTCCTTAGATCTCTAACCTGCCCCACATATCTCAAGCCAATTACTGGACTTTCACATAGAGGTTACTAGGTCACCCAGTTCAAACCACATTTGAAAAATAAAACATGAGTCTTGTTGATCAAGTGTTCTGCCTTGAAATAATAAATATAATAAAATAACAAAACAAAAACAGCAAAATGCTGAGACAGGTTTAGATTAACAAAATAATCAGTGCTATTTAGTACTATAATGGTATTTACTAACATAATATTATTACTATAACAGTTTCTAAAATAATTAGGGTTTAGGCTAAAATAGGTAATACGTAGGGTTAGATGCTGATGTAAAAAGGGCTTTATAAATACATTTGATTGATTTTTAGGTTGAGGGATTTTAAGGTAAAAACAGTGTGTTTATAGGTCTCTTGCTCCCCCCTGTGGCCTTCTGTGGGTACTACATAACTCATTCACGACACCAGCTAGGCTCATAATCTGAAGTAGCAACTGCTCATCTACAAATCAGTGAGCTAGACCTGTCCATTTGTTTTCTAACTCAGTGAAACTGCGCAGCTTTCACTCAGTCCGATGTCTACAAGCGAACATTTCGATGCATTTCAAATTACCCAGCAGTCATTTAGAAACAACAAGTAGTCAAAAAAAGTGTTATTTCTTAATTTAAAAATTGTCTTCTGGCTGTTTAAATCGGCCACGTCTTGAAAAAGAGGACAGGGACATGCATTTTGTTTAGGTTGTATACCTTTTTCTGAAAACAAATATGGTAACCATGACCAGAAAATGTTTAAGGTTTTCTCACTGTGGGTCACCATATTAAATTGAAGCTATGCATGAAGTCTCTAGTCCCACCTAGTCGGCAGATATTTAGGACACCTCGTGAGCTGTCCTAAGTAGTTAAGAGTTAACAGCAGCTGTCCTAAGTAGTTAAGAGTTAACAGCAGGTGTCTTGATAATACTATAGAATAATGCAGTGAGTCAGTGGTTCCTGAGCCACATGTAATTGCTTTGGATAAGTTAAAATAATGTTTTATATTTCTATATGATCAATCCATTAATAATATAGACCTACATGCAACAGTATGTCTTGTGCTTTTGGCAATGATTTATGTATAATAATTATAATAAGTCATACCATTTACCACAGCAATTTGTCTTCATTTTGGCAGATTAACTCAGGTTTTCGCCCAGCAGCTAAGGAGTTGGTGCTGTGGCCAAAAGGTGGCTGGTTCAAATCCCGGGCCGGGAAAAAACCCACCAGAAGTGATCTGATGACTGGAAGGCTGCTTGATTCACATCCTCTAAACATTAACCTTCTGTTGATCAGAACTCTAGAGGTTCTTCTTCACTGAACCAAATATATATATAATGTTTTAGTGGTTCCATATATTAATGAAGTGATAGAAGCCTTTTTGGTTCTATAAGGAGCCTTCCTTTCTAAGAGTGTATAATAATAAACACGTTGTTCTTCTGATTATTTAATTATCTACATCATGTTATTTCAAGTTCTCCCTTTGGAGCACAACATCATGTTGTTAAATAATAATCCTAATTGGGCATGGATATAAATGGATATAAATGGATATAAATGGATATAAATGGATATAAATGGGGCAGTTGAAGGCATCTAGGACGTAATATGTGTTCGATGAAAATGAACATTGTAGGCAACATTATTGGCAAGGGACTTGATGCTATGCCAAAGCTATTTGGGTGTGAAGAGTGTGTTGATATAATGGTATTATTGTCAAAATTCTGCTTGTAACAACGATCAGAACCCTGCAGTACCTCCACAGACCCCGGATTGAGAACCCCTGCAGTACCTCCACAGACCCCGGATTGAGAACCCCTGCAGTACCTCCACAGACCCCGGATTGAGAACCCCTGCAGTACCTCCACTGACCCCGGATTGAGAACCCCTGATTTAGCAGATGCTCTTATCCAGAGTGATTTACAGTAATTGCATTCATCATAATTATGATAGCTACGTGAGTATATATATATATACCCATCTAAAATCTATTAGTTAAAAATCTGAGAACAGTAATATTGAAGGTAACCATAAGCAACCATTTCTGATTAAAACACAAATGTGAACATTTTGGAAATAAACTCATAATAATGATATCAAAAATTGTCATCTCACCTCTTAGCTTTGGTGTCATGTTCCCCAGAGAGTCTCATTTTAGAGGCAGGGCCCCCCTCCTCTCTCTCCCCAGAGAGACTCATTTTAGAGGCAGGGCCCCTAAACAGAGATCCAACATGTTGTTTGTGGTTAACACAGTAATTATTTAATGTCAATTGTTATCATTTATTATTTATCTCTTATAAAACATTTACTAACAGACACAGAAACAAAATCGATGATTTAATGCATCACATGAAAACGTAGTTGTGACATTTCATCTCCATGGTAACTGTCTGTAATAATAATAAGTCACTGTTTGTTAAGGTAGTTATAGACAGTACAGCAACAATAATAATAATAATAATAATAATAATAATAATAATAATAACAATAATAATAATAATAATAATAAGTCACTGTTTGTTAAGGTAGTTATAGATAGTACAGCAACAACAATAATAATAATAATAATAATAATAATAAGTCACTGTTTGTTAAGGTAGTTATAGACAGTACAGCAACAATAATAATAATAATAATAATAATAATAAGTCACTGTTTGTTAAGGTAGTTATAGACAGTACAGCAACAATAATAATAATAATAATAATAATAATAAGTCACTGTTAAGGTAGTTATAGACAGTACAGCAACAATAATAATAAGTCTCTGTTTGTTAAGGTAGTTATAGACAGTACAGCAACAATAATAATAAGTCTCTGTTTGTTAAGGTAGTTATAGACAGTACAGCAACAACAATAATAATAATAACAATAATAATAATAATAAGTCACTGTTTGTTAAGGTAGTTATAGACAGTACAGCAACAATAATAATAATAATAATAATAAGTCACTGTTTGTTAAGGTAGTTATAGACAGTACAACAACAACAATAATAATAATAATAATAATAAGTCACTGTTTGTTAAGGTAGTTATAGACAGTACAGTAACAACAATAATAATAATAATAATAATAATAAGTCACTGTTTGTTACGGTAGTTATAGACAGTACAGCAACAACAGCAACAACAATAATAATAATAATAAGTCACTGTTTGTTAAGGTAGTTATAGACAGTACAGCAACAATAATAATAAGTCACTGTTTGTTAAGGTAGTTCTAGACAGTACAGCAACAATAATAATAATAATAATAATAAGTCACTGTTTGTTAAGGTAGTTATAGACAGTACAACAACAACAATAACAATAATAATAATAATAATAATAATAATGAGTCACTGTTTGTTGAGTTTGTAGACTAGGTTATAATGTATAGTAGTGGGTTGTTAGTGATATGTTATATTATGTAAAGTAGACTAGGTTATAATGTATAGTAGTGGGTTGTTAGTGATATGTTATATTATGTAAAGTAGACTAGGTTATAATGTATAGTAGTGGGTTGTTAGTGATATGTAGATGTTATATTATGTAAAGTAGACTAGGTTATAATGTATAGTAGTGGGTTGTTAGTGATATGTTATATTATGTAAAGTAGACTAGGTTATAATGTATAGTAGTGGGTTGTTAGTGATATGTAGATGTTATATTATGTAAAGTAGGCTAGGTTATAATGTATAGTAGTGGGTTGTTAGTGATATGTTATATTATGTAAAGTAGACTAGGTTATAATGTATAGTAGTGGGTTGTTAGTGATATGTAGATGTTATATTATGTAAAGTAGACTAAGTTATAATGTATAGTAGTGGGTTGTTAGTGATATGTTATATTATGTAAAGTAGACTAGGTTATAATGTATAGTAGCAGGTTGTTAGCGATATGCAGATCGAGGTCTATACCTCGGCTATAGCCTATATATCATAGATGACCAGCCTAAACCTGTTCAGATCAGTTCACAGAGACCATCAGGTTTGTCAGCATGATAAGTGATCATAGCTCCAACCTACTCTGACTATTGAATGTCTGACATCGACTAACCTTATAATAGTTTGTAGAAAGCCAAGACCAACAAGAGTTTGCCCATCTTTCCTACGTCTCAACACATTTATCTGACTTCTAATGTACTGAGAAATATGTGTTACAGTTTCAACAGCCATTTTATAACTGCGTAGGCTACAAACATACTTTTAATTTCATATGAGGAAATCACATAACTTACAGTCACTGGTGCAGCCGCCTGTTTTCTTACAGATGAAGTAGCTTTCATAGACAACTCATTCAACCAGCCTAAACAACAGTAAATACAAGATGTCAAATGGTCAAAGGAGAACACATGGAAGACAGGTGTTTTAGTCATATACATTAGAGAGAGGTATATATATCCTGATAGAGTCATACACATGAAAGACTGGTGTTTTGCTACAGATGTAGGATCTTTGAGACAGTTTACTGAAGCAGAAAAATTATGTGGATTATAATTAACATTTTAAAGCAGAAAGTGGAAATGACAAACTTCCGAAGCCTTTTAAAACATCAAATACACTGCAAGTTTTAGTTTTCCTGCAACAGGGTGATCAAATTCAGATCCTACATCTGTACAGAGATGATGTCTTTATCTGAAAAAGGAAGTTTGAGTTATTAGCAATGAAGTTGCAACTGTCAGCTGCTGTAAACCTAAGTGATTGGATGTTATAGACCCCAATCTGAATAGTTTCTTCCCTGTGGCTATAGCCTTTAGCTCTATGCTCAGTCTACCTAGTTCAATATATTGTTGTACGTAAACTTTGTGCAAACTCCACTGCCTGTATTCTGTCTCTTAATGTTTTCTTTCACTAGCAGCACCATCACTACACTATAGAGGAACTATGATACAATTACATTATCATATGAAATGTAGAGGGTCACTACACTATAGTGGAACTATGATACAATTACATTATCATATGAAATGTAGAGGGTCACTACACTATAGTGGAAATATGATATAATTACATTATCATATGAAATGTAGAGGGTCACTACACTATAGTGGAACTATGATACAATTACATTATCATATGAAATGTAGAGGGTCACTACACTATAGAGGAACTATGATACAATTACATTATCATATGAAATGTAGAGGGTCACTACACTATAGAGGAACTATGATACAATTACATTATCATATGAAATGTAGAGGGTCACTACACTATAGTGGAACTATGATACAATTACATTATCATATGAAATGTAGAGGGTCACTACACTATAGAGGAACTATGATACAATTACATTATCATATGAAATGTAGAGGGTCACTACACTATAGTGGAACTATGATACAATTACATTATCATATGAAATGTAGAGGGTCACTACACTATAGAGGAACTATGATACAATTACATTATCATATGAAATGTAGAGGGTCACTACACTATAGAGGAACTATGATACAATTATATTATCATATGAAATGTTAAATGTAGAACTATAATATATGAATGTTGATATATTGAATTTGACTTGACCACGTCCAGTCAGCTCCATGTTGTATGATTAAACTGACACCAACCTGTCTCAGTAGAAGTAGACTGTTAGGAGTGTTTTACTTCCATTCACTATACTAACATTACACCATACATTTAATTTATCTACTGTTAGGAGTGTTATACTGTCATTCACTATACTAACATTACACCATACATTGAATTTCTCTACACACTTTACAATAATCCCTGGGAAGATTTTCACCTTGTAGCCTGAATTCACAACCAGAACATGTCAAGTCATTGAGATATTTTCTGTTGTGTTCTGTATATTCTTATGGATGAGGTCTGAGCTGGAATGTGAAGCTAACTGAAGTTGGCTAACTTTAGAAAACCAGTATATCTAGCTAGTATCATAGTTTACCCCTCAGGCTACATTCAGGTTTCAGCATCAGGCAGGTATCAACATGCCGAGTCGTAGGCTATAACCTGGGCTGTGTTCATTAGTTTACTCCACAGCCAACAGTTTTAAATAGCACTAATGAATACACACAACCTGTTTTGAGGAAGTGTAAGTTTTTATTTATTATTTATTTGTCTCTTTCACACAAAATACCTCCCTGAGTAAAAAGCTGTCTGTAGACCTATGATACAGTAGGAAATCACCCTGGTCTATAGACCTATGATACAGTAGGAGATCACCCTGGTCTATAGACCTATGATACAGTAGGAGATCACCCTGGTCTATAGACCTATGATACAGTAGGAGATCACCCTGGTCTATAGACCTATGATACAGTAGGAGATCACCCTGGTCTATAGACCTATGATACAGTAGGAGATCACCCTGGTCTATAGACCTATGATACAGTAGGAGATCACCCTGGTCTATAGACCTATGATACAGTACACTCTTAGACTAAAGGGTTCCAAACAGGTCCTCCAGCTGTTATTTTGGGTTCCAGGTAGAACCCTTCTGGCTTCCATGTAGAACCCTCTGTCGAAAGGATTCTTCATGGAACCCAAAAGGGTTCTACCTAGTACCAAAAAGGGTTATACAAAGGGGTCTCCTATGGGGACACCCAAAAGTTTTTTGTAACACTGTCCACCAGAAATATAATCAACTATATGAATAAACATAACAATATCATCAACTATATGAACACACATCAATATCATCAACTATATGACACACAACAATATCATCAACTATATGACACATAACCATATCGTCAACTATATGACACATAACAATATCATCAACTATATGAATACACATTACAATATCATCTACTATATGAATACACATTACAATATCATCAACTATATGACACACAACAATATCATCAACTTTAATAACAATCGTCGTCTTACCTTTTATCTCTCAATAGAAACACAGTCTGGATGATCATCAGGTCGTCAAAAGTTAGTTTCATTTGCTCTGCTCATTTACATATCAGGTTCTGCCTGTTCTCTCCCTCTCTCTTTATAGCTCTTACAATGTGCCTTGTCATACATTCTACAACTGTCTGGAACTCTATTCTTCTGTCTCTCTCCATCACTTTCTCTGTGTCCTCTGTTGCTGTCTCTGTGTCCTGTCTGGTGTCTCCATCATATCCTATTCTGTTGCTGTCTCTGTGTCTTGTCTGGTGTCTCCATCATATCCTATTCTTCTGTTGCTGTCTCTGTGTCTTGTTTGGTGTCTCTCTCCGTCATATCCTATTCTTCTGTTGCTGTCTCTGTGTCTTGTCTGGTGTCTCTCTCCATCATATCCTATTCTTCTGTTGCTGTCCCTGTGTCTTGTCTGGTGTCTCTCTCCGTCACCAGAAAATGTTGAGGTTTAGGCCTGCTACAATACAACATTCACAACATGACAACACAACTACATAACACCAGTAAATACAGTTGAGGGTTACTACAATACAACATGACAACACAACTACATAGCACCATTAAATACAGTTGAGGGTTACTACAATACAACATGACAACACAACTACATAACACCATTAAATACAGTTGAGGGTTACTACAATACAATATGACAACACAACTACATAACACCATTAAATACAGTTGAGGGTTACTACAATACAACATGACAACACAACTACATAACACCATTAAATACAGTTGAGGGTTACTACAATACAACATGACAACACAACTACACAACACCATTAAATACAGTTGAGGGTTACTACAATACAACATGACAACACAACTACATAACACCATTAAATACAGTTGAGGGTTACTACAATACAACATGACAACACAACTACATAACACCATTAAATACAGTTGAGGGTTACTACAATACAACATGACAACACAACTACATAACACCATTAAATACAGTTGAGGGTTACTACAATACAACATGACAACACAACTACATAACACCATTAAATACAGTTGAGGGTTACTACATTACAACATGACAACACAACTACACAACACCATTAAATACAGTTGAGGGTTACTACAATACAACATGACAACACAACTACATAACACCATTAAATACCGTTGAGGGTTACTACAATACAACATGACAACACAACTACATAACACCATTAAATACAGTTGAGGGTTACTACAATACAACATGACAACACAACTACATAACACCATTAAATACAGTTGAGGGTTACTACAATACAACATGACAACATGACAACACAACTACATAACACCATTAAATACAGTTGAGGGTTACTACAATACAACATGACAACACAACTACATAACACCATTAAATACAGTTGAGGGTTACTACAATACAACATGACAACATGACAACACAACTACATAACACCATTAAATACAGTTGAGGGTTACTACAATACAACATGACAACACAACTACATAACACCATTAAATACAGTTGAGGGTTACTACAATATAACATGACAACACAACTACATAACACCATTAAATACAGTTGGAATGTAGTTAGAACTCAAAGTGTTTCTATCAAACAGAAAAACAACAATAAATCTGAATCAACACATTTAGATTTCTAGATGCTGCACTTTGCTGTTTCATTACCCAGACAGCTGTTTAAGGTCATACCAAGGCAGAGTGCAGTATCAGTACTTAGGGGTCATAGGTCATACCAAGGCAGAGTGTAGTATCAGCATTTTAGGGGTCATAGGTCAGATTAGTGGTCATGGTTGATATGCATGGACTAGGAATTAACGTTAAAGCCATTTTTCTCAGATTCACTGTTTGTGTAAATGCTCTTTGTCTCTGTAGGACAGTAGTTCAGGTGGCTGTTTGTGTAGATGCTGTTTGTCTTTGTAGGACAGTAGTTCAGGTGGCTGTTTGTCTCTGTAGGACAGTAGTTCAGGTGGTTGTTTGTGTAGATGCTGTTTGTCTCTGTAGGACAGTAGTTCAGGTGGCTGTTTGTGTAGATGCTGTTTGTCTTTGTAGGACAGTAGTTCAGGTGGCTGTTTGTCTTTGTAGGACAGTAGTTCAGGTGGCTGTTTGTCTTTGTAGGACAGTAGTTCAGGTGGCTGTTTGTGTAGATACTGCTGGTCTTTGTAGGACAGTAGTTCAGGTGGCTGTTTGTCTCTGTAGGACAGTAGTTCAGGTGGCTGTTTGTGTAGATGCTGTTTGTCTTTGTAGGACAGTAGTTCAGGTGGCTGTTTGTCTTTGTAGGACAGTAGTTCAGGTGGCTGTTTGTCTTTGTAGGACAGTAGTTCAGGTGGTTGTTTGTCTTTGTAGTTCAGGTTGCTGCCCTTGCACTTAGTCTGCCTCCTGCCACCCCATCGTCATGGTTACACCTTCCTGAAAACATTGACTCCATACTTTGCTGAAACCTGTTCTGCCAGTTCATGTCCTTCAAGACTAGAATGTTCCAATGTGGTTACCCAAAGAGATGACAAGATAGTTCACACATGCATCTTTCAGGGTTACTGTCAAACAGACATGTCACATTTCTGGTTGGTCCATAACTAGTTTCCTGCTTGTAGCAGGCCGTGTTAACAGGAATCCTCTTCTCTCACTAGAAGTCATGTGATTTCATGAGGATGTTGTTCTGCAGTGAGAGTGTAATGCAAGTCAAGGTGTCCTGGGATGAATGTCAACTAGATTTATAAACATCATTGTTAAATTAACTGTTGTAATAAAACAACATCAATGCTGTCATTTTCTTTATGTTGGTTCGCTTTTAAAGTTTTTGATTGTCACAGACATCAGATTGGTTGTGTGAAATGTGTTGTTTTACAGGGTCAGTCATAGTAGTATGATAGGTGTTGTTTTACAGGGTCAGTCATAGTAGTATGATAGGTGTTGTTTTACAGGGTCAGTCATAGTAGTATGATAGGTGTTGTTTTACAGGGTCAGTCATAGTAGTATGATAGGTGTTGTTTTACAGGGTCAGTCATAGTAGTATGATAGGTGTTGTTTTACAGGGTCAGTTATAGTAGTATGATAGGTGTTGTTGTACAGGGTCAGTCATAGTAGTATGATAGGTGTTGTTTTACAGGGTCAGTCATAGTAGTATGATAGGTGTTGTTGTACAGGGTCGTAGTAGTATGATAGGTGTTGTTGTACAGGGTCATAGTAGTATGATAGGTGTTGTTGTACCGGGTCGTAGTAGTATGATAGGTGTTGTTGTACAGGGTCGTAGTAGTCTGGTGACCATGGAGCAAATGAGATGTAAGTGTCTTGCTTAAGGGCACATCGACAGATTTTCACCTTGATGGGTCAGGTTTTCAAACCAGCGATACCAGTTACTGACCCACCACTCTAACCACTAGTCTACCTGACCATACCAGTTACTGACCCACCACTCTAACCACTAGTCTATCTGACCATACCATACCAGTTACTGACCCACCACTCTAACCACTAGTCTATCTGACCATACCAGTTACTGACCCACCACTCTAACCACTAGTCTATCTGACCATACCAGTTACTGACCCAACACTCTAACCACTAGTCTATCTGACCATATCAGTTACTGACCCAACACTCTAACCACTAGTCTACCTGACCATACCAGTTACTGACCCAACACTCTAACCACTAGTCTACCTGACCATACCAGTTACTGACCCACCACTCTAACCACTAGTCTATCTGACCACCACAACTCTAACCACTAATCTATCTGACCATACCAGTTACTGACCCACCACTCTAACCACTAGTCTATCTGACATACCAGTTACTGACCAACCACTCTAACCACTAGTCTATCTGACCATACCAGTTACTGACCCACCACTCTAACCACTAGTCTACCTGACCATACCAGTTACTGACCCACCACTCTAACCACTAGTCTATCTGACCATACCAGTTACTGACCCACCACTCTAACCACTAGTCTACCTGACCATACCAGTTACTGACCACCACCACTCTAACAACTAGTCTATCTGACCATACCATACCAGTTACTGACCCACCACTCTAACCACTAGTCTATCTGACCATACCAGTTACTGACCCACCACTCTAACCACTAGTCTATCTGACCATACCATACCAGTTACTGACCCAACACTCTAACCACTAGTCTATCTGACCATACCAGTTACTGACCCAACACTCTAACCACTAGTCTATCTGACCATACCAGTTACTGACCCAACACTCTAACCACTAGTCTATCTGACCATACCAGTTACTGACCCAACACTCTAACCACTAGTCTATCTGACCATACCAGTTACTGACCACCACTCTAAACACTAGTCTATCTGACCATACCAGTTACTGACCCAACACTCTAACCACTAGTCTATCTGACCATACCAGTTACTGACCACCACTCTAACCACTAGTCTATCTGACCATACCAGTTACTGACCCAACACTCTAACCACTAGTCTATCTGACCACATCAGTTACTGACCCACCACTCTAACCACTAGTCTATCTGACCATACCAGTTACTGACCCACCACTCTAACCACTAGTCTACCTGACCATACCAGTTACTGACCCACCACTCTAACCACTAGTCTATCTGACCATATCAGTTACTGACCCAACACTCTAACAACTAGTCTACCTGACCATACCAGTTACTGACCCAACACTCTAACCACTAGTCTATCTGACCATACCATACCAGTTACTGACCCACCACTCTAACCACTAGTCTATCTGACCATACCAGTTACTGACCCACCACTCTAACCACTAGTCTATCTGACCATACCAGTTACTGACCCACCACTCTAACCACTAGTCTATCTGACCACCACAACTCTAACCACTAATCTATCTGACCATACCAGTTACTGACCCACCACTCTAACCACTAGTCTATCTGACATACCAGTTACTGACCCACCACTCTAACCACTAGTCTATCTGACCATACCAGTTACTGACCCACCACTCTAACCACTAGTCTACCTGACCATACCAGTTACTGACCACCACCACTCTAACCACTAGTCTATCTGACCATACCATACCAGTTACTGACCCACCACTCTAACCACTAGTCTATCTGACCATACCAGTTACTGACCCACCACTCTAACCACTAGTCTATCTGACCATACCATACCAGTTACTGACCCAACACTCTAACCACTAGTCTATCTGACCATATCAGTTACTGACCCAACACTCTAACAACTAGTCTACCTGACCATACCAGTTACTGACCCAACACTCTAACCACTAGTCTATCTGACCATACCATACCAGTTACTGACCCACCACTCTAACCACTAGTCTATCTGACCATACCAGTTACTGACCCACCACTCTAACCACTAGTCTATCTGACCATACCATACCAGTTACTGACCCAACACTCTAACCACTAGTCTATCTGACCATATCAGTTACTGACCCAACACTCTAACAACTAGTCTACCTGACCATACCAGTTACTGACCCAACACTCTAACCACTAGTCTATCTGACCATACCATACCAGTTACTGACCCACCACTCTAACCACTAGTCTATCTGACCATACCAGTTACTGACCCACCACTCTAACCACTAGTCTATCTGACCATACCAGTTACTGACCCAACACTCTAACCACTAGTCTATTTGACCATACCAGTTACTGACCCACCACTCTAACCACTAGTCTATCTGACCGTACCAGTTACTGACCACCACTCTAACCACTAGTCTATCTGACCATACCAGTTACTGACCCAACACTCTAACCACTAGTCTATCTGACCATACCAGTTACTGACCACCACTCTAACCACTAGTCTATCTGACCATACCAGTTACTGACCCAACACTCTAACCACTAGTCTATCTGACCACATCAGTTACTGACCCACCACTCTAACCACTAGTCTATCTGACCATACCAGTTACTGACCACCACTCTAACCACTAGTCTATCTGACCATACCAGTTACTGACCCAACACTCTAACCACTAGTCTATCTGACCACATCAGTTACTGACCCACCACTCTAACCACTAGTCTATCTGACCATACCAGTTACTGACCCACCACTCTAACCACTAGTCTACCTGACCATACCAGTTACTGACCCACCACTCTAACCACTAGTCTATCTGACCACCACAACTCTAACCACTAATCTATCTGACCATACCAGTTACTGACCCACCACTCTAACCACTAGTCTATCTGACATACCAGTTACTGACCCACCACTCTAACCACTAGTCTATCTGACCATACCAGTTACTGACCCACCACTCTAACCACTAGTCTACCTGACCATACCAGTTACTGACCACCACCACTCTAACCACTAGTCTATCTGACCATACCATACCAGTTACTGACCCACCACTCTAACCACTAGTCTATCTGACCATACCAGTTACTGACCCACCACTCTAACCACTAGTCTATCTGACCATACCATACCAGTTACTGACCCAACACTCTAACCACTAGTCTATCTGACCATATCAGTTACTGACCCAACACTCTAACAACTAGTCTACCTGACCATACCAGTTACTGACCCAACACTCTAACCACTAGTCTATCTGACCATACCATACCAGTTACTGACCCACCACTCTAACCACTAGTCTATCTGACCATACCAGTTACTGACCCACCACTCTAACCACTAGTCTATCTGACCATACCATACCAGTTACTGACCCAACACTCTAACCACTAGTCTATCTGACCATATCAGTTACTGACCCAACACTCTAACCACTAGTCTATTTGACCATACCAGTTACTGACCCACCACTCTAACCACTAGTCTATCTGACCGTACCAGTTACTGACCACCACTCTAACCACTAGTCTATCTGACCATACCAGTTACTGACCCAACACTCTAACCACTAGTCTATCTGACCATACCAGTTACTGACCACCACTCTAACCACTAGTCTATCTGACCATACCAGTTACTGACCCAACACTCTAACCACTAGTCTATCTGACCACATCAGTTACTGACCCACCACTCTAACCACTAGTCTATCTGACCATACCAGTTACTGACCACCACTCTAACCACTAGTCTATCTGACCATACCAGTTACTGACCCAACACTCTAACCACTAGTCTATCTGACCACATCAGTTACTGACCCACCACTCTAACCACTAGTCTATCTGACCATACCAGTTACTGACCCACCACTCTAACCACTAGTCTACCTGACCATACCAGTTACTGACCCACCACTCTAACCACTAGTCTATCTGACCACCACAACTCTAACCACTAATCTATCTGACCATACCAGTTACTGACCCACCACTCTAACCACTAGTCTATCTGACATACCAGTTACTGACCCACCACTCTAACCACTAGTCTATCTGACCATACCAGTTACTGACCCACCACTCTAACCACTAGTCTACCTGACCATACCAGTTACTGACCACCACCACTCTAACCACTAGTCTATCTGACCATACCATACCAGTTACTGACCCACCACTCTAACCACTAGTCTATCTGACCATACCAGTTACTGACCCACCACTCTAACCACTAGTCTATCTGACCATACCATACCAGTTACTGACCCAACACTCTAACCACTAGTCTATCTGACCATATCAGTTACTGACCCAACACTCTAACAACTAGTCTACCTGACCATACCAGTTACTGACCCAACACTCTAACCACTAGTCTATCTGACCATACCATACCAGTTACTGACCCACCACTCTAACCACTAGTCTATCTGACCATACCAGTTACTGACCCACCACTCTAACCACTAGTCTATCTGACCATACCATACCAGTTACTGACCCAACACTCTAACCACTAGTCTATCTGACCATATCAGTTACTGACCCAACACTCTAACAACTAGTCTACCTGACCATACCAGTTACTGACCCAACACTCTAACCACTAGTCTATCTGACCATACCATACCAGTTACTGACCCACCACTCTAACCACTAGTCTATCTGACCATACCAGTTACTGACCCACCACCTCTAACCACTAGTCTATCTGACCATACCAGTTACTGACCCAACACTCTAACCACTAGTCTATTTGACCATACCAGTTACTGACCCACCACTCTAACCACTAGTCTATCTGACCGTACCAGTTACTGACCACCACTCTAACCACTAGTCTATCTGACCATACCAGTTACTGACCCAACACTCTAACCACTAGTCTATCTGACCATACCAGTTACTGACCACCACTCTAACCACTAGTCTATCTGACCATAACCAGTTACTGACCCAACACTCTAACCACTAGTCTATCTGACCACATCAGTTACTGACCCACCACTCTAACCACTAGTCTATCTGACCATACCAGTTACTGACCCACCACTCTAACCACTAGTCTACCTGACCATACCAGTTACTGACCCACCACTCTAACCACTAGTCTATCTGACCATACCAGTTACTGACCCACCACTCTAACCACTAGTGTATCTGACCATACCAGTTACTGACCCACCACTCTAACCACTAGTCTATCTGACCATACCAGTTACTGACCCACCACTCTAACCACCAGTCTATCTGACCATACCAGTTACTGACCACCACCACTCTAACCACTAGTCTATCTGACCATACCAGTTACTGACCCACCACTCTAACCACTAGTCTACCTGACCATACCAGTTACTGACCCAACACTCTAACCACTAGTCTATCTGACCACACCACTCTAACCACTAGTCTATCTGACCATACCAGTTACTGACCCACCACTCTAACCACTAGTCTATCTGACCATACCAGTTACTGACCCAACACTCTAACCACTAGTCTATCTGACCATATCAGTTTACTGACCCCCAACACTCTAACCACTAGTCTATCTGACCATACCAGTTACTGACCACCACTCTAAACCACTAGTCTATCTGACCATACCAGTTACTGACCCAACACTCTAACCATAGTCTATCTGACCATACCAGTTACTGACCACCACTCTAACCACTAGTCTATCTGACCATACCAGTTACTGACCCAACACTCTAACCACTAGGTCTATCTGACACATCAGTTACTGACCCCCACTCTAACCACTAGTCTATCTGACCATACCAGTTACTGACCCACCACTCTAACCACTAGTCTACCTGACCATACCAGTTACTGACCCACCACTCTAACCACTAGTCTATCTGACCATACCAGTTACTGACCCAACACTCTAACCACTAGTCTATCTGACCATACCAGTTACTGACCCACCACTCTAACCACTAGTCTATCTGACCATATCAGTTACTGACCCAACACTCTAACAACTAGTCTACCTGACCATACCAGTTACTGACCCAACACTCTAACCACTAGTCTATCTGACCATACCATACCAGTTACTGACCCACCACTCTAACACTAGTCTATCTGACCATACCAGTTACTGACCCACCACTCTAAACCACTAGTCTATCTGACCATACCAGTTACTGACCCACCACTCTAACCACTAGTCTATCTGACCACCACAACTCTAACCACTAATCTATCTGACCATACCAGTTACTGACCCACCACTCTAAACCACTAGTCTATCTGACATACCAGTTACTGACCCACCACTCTAAACCACTAGTCTATCTGAAACTATGCCAGTTACTGACCCAACACTCTAACCACTAGTCTATCTACCATACCAGTTACTGACCCACCACTCTAACCACTAGTCTAACTGACCATACAGTTACTGACCCACCACCTAACCACTAGTCATCTGACCATACCAGTTACTGACCCACCACTCAACCACTAGTCTACCTGACCATACCAGTTACTGACTCACCACCACTCTAACCACTAGTCTATTCTGACCATACCATACCAGTTACTGACCCACCACTCTAACCACTAGTCTATCTGACCATACCAGTTACTGACCACCACTCTAACCACTATCTATCTGACCATAACCATACCAGTTACTGACACAACACGCTAACCACTAGTCTATCGACCATATCAGTTACTGACCCAACCTCTAAACACTAGTCTACCTGACCATACCAGTTACTGACCCAACACTCTAACCACTAGTCTATCTGACCATACATACCAGTTACTGACCCACCACTCTAACCACTAGTCTATCTGACCATACCAGTTACTGACCCACCACTCTAACCACTCGTCCTATCTGACCATACCATACCAGTTACTGACCCAACACTCTAACCACTAGTCTATCTGACCATATCAGTTACTGACCCAACACTCTAACACTAGTCTACCTGACCATACCAGTTACTGACCCAACACTCTAACCACTAGTCTATCTGACCATACCATACCAGTTACTGACCCACCACTCTAACCACTATCTATCTGACCATACCAGTTACTGACCCACCACTCTAACCACTAGTCTATCTGACCATACCAGGTTACTGACCCAACACTCTAACACTAGTCTATTGACCATACCAGTTACTGACCCACCACTCTAAACCACTAGTCTATTGCAACCGTACGAGTTACTGACCACCACTCTAACCACCTAGTCTAGTTCTGAACCCATACCAAGTTTTACTGACCCACCACTCTAACCACTATCTAATCTGACCATACCAGTTTACTTGGACCACCACTGCTAACCACTAGTCTATCTGACCACCACAACCTAACCACTAATCTATCTGACCATACCAGTTACTGACCCACCACTCTAACCACTAGTCTATCTGACATACCAGTTACTGACCCACCACTCTAACCACTAGTCTATCTGACTATGCCAGTTACTGACCCAACACTCTAACCCTAGTCTATCTGACCATACCAGTTACTGACCCACCACTCTAACCACTAGTCTACCCTGACCATACCAGTTACGACCCACCACTCTAACCACTAGTCTATCTGACCATACCAGTTACTGACCCACCACTCTAACCACTAGTCTACCTGACCATACCAGTTACTGACCACCACACTCTAACCACTAGTTATCTGACCATACCATACAGTTACTGACCCACCACTCTACCACTAGTCTATCTGACCATACCAGTTCTGACCCACCACTCTAACCACTAGTCTATCTGACCATACCATACCAGTTACTGACCCACCACTCTAACCATAGTCTATCTGACCATACCAGTTACTGACCCACCACTCTAACCACTAGTCTATCTGACCATACCAGTTACTGACCCAACACTCTAACCACTAGTCTATCTGACCATACCAGTTACTGACCCACCACTCTAACCACTAGTCTATCTGACCATACCAGTTACTGACCCACCACTCTAACCACTAGTCTATCTGACCATACCAGTTACTGACCCACCACTCTAACCACTAGTCTATCTGACCATACCAGTTACTGACCCAACACTCTAACCACTAGTCTATCTGACCATACCAGTTACTGACCCAACACTCTAACCACTAGTCTATCTGACCATACCATACCAGTTACTGACCCACCACTCTAACCACTAGTCTATCTGACCATACCAGTTACTGACCCACCACTCTAACCACTAGTCTATCTGACCATACCAGTTACTGACCCACCACTCTAACCACTAGTCTATCTGACCACCCACACCACTCTAACCACTAGTCTATCTGACCATACCAGTTACTGACCCACCACTCTAACCACTAGTCTATCTGACCATACCAGTTACTGACCCACCACTCTAACCACTAGTCTATCTGACCATACCAGTTACTGACCCAACACTCTAACCACTAGTCTATCTGACCATACCAGTTACTGACCCACCACTCTAACCACTAGTCTATCTGACCATACCAGTTACTGACCCACCACTCTAACCACTAGTCTATCTGACCATACCAGTTACTGACCCACCACTCTAACCACTAGTCTATCTGACCATACCAGTTACTGACCCACCACTCTAACCACTAGTCTATCTGACCATACCAGTTACTGACCCACCACTCTAACCACTAGTCTATCTGACCATACCAGTTACTGACCCACCACTCTAACCACTAGTCTATCTGACCATACCAGTTACTGACCCACCACTCTAACCACTAGTCTATCTGACCATACCAGTTACTGACCCACCACTCTAACCACTAGTCTATCTGACCATACCAGTTACTGACCCACCACTCTAACCACTAGTCTATCTGACCATACCATACCAGTTACTGACCCACCACTCTAACCACTAGTCTATCTGACCATACCAGTTACTGACCCACCACTCTAACCACTAGTCTATCTGACCATACCATACCAGTTACTGACCCAACACTCTAACCACTAGTCTATCTGACCATACCAGTTACTGACCCAACACTCTAACCACTAGTCTATCTGACCATACCAGTTACTGACCCACCACTCTAACCACTAGTCTATCTGACCATACCAGTTACTGACCCACCACTCTAACCACTAGTCTATCTGACCATACCAGTTACTGACCCACCACTCTAACCACTAGTCTATCTGACCATACCAGTTACTGACCCAACACTCTAACCACTAGTCTATCTGACCATACCAGTTACTGACCCACCACTCTAACCACTAGTCTATCTGACCATACCAGTTACTGACCCACCACTCTAACCACTAGTCTATCTGACCATACCAGTTACTGACCCACCACTCTAACCACTAGTCTATCTGACCATACCAGTTACTGACCCACCACTCTAACCACTAGTCTATCTGACCATACCAGTTACTGACCCACCACTCTAACCACTAGTCTATCTGACCATACCAGTTACTGACCCACCACTCTAACCACTAGTCTATCTGACCATACCAGTTACTGACCCACCACTCTAACCACTAGTCTATCTGACCATACCAGTTACTGACCCACCACTCTAACCACTAGTCTATCTGACCATACCAGTTACTGACCCACCACTCTAACCACTAGTCTATCTGACCATACCAGTTACTGACCCACCACTCTAACCACTAGTCTATCTGACCATACCAGTTACTGACCCACCACTCTAACCACTAGTCTATCTGACCATACCAGTTACTGACCCACCACTCTAACCACTAGTCTATCTGACCATACCATACCAGTTACTGACCCACCACTCTAACCACTAGTCTATCTGACCATACCAGTTACTGACCCACCACTCTAACCACTAGTCTATCTGACCATACCAGTTACTGACCCACCACTCTAACCACTAGTCTATCTGACCATACCAGTTACTGACCCACCACTCTAACCACTAGTCTATCTGACCATACCAGTTACTGACCCACCACTCTAACCACTAGTCTATCTGACCATACCAGTTACTGACCCACCACTCTAACCACTAGTCTATCTGACCATACCAGTTACTGACCCACCACTCTAACCACTAGTCTATCTGACCATACCAGTTACTGACCCACCACTCTAACCACTAGTCTATCTGACCATACCAGTTACTGACCCACCACTCTAACCACTAGTCTATCTGACCATACCAGTTACTGACCCACCACTCTAACCACTAGTCTATCTGACCATACCAGTTACTGACCCACCACTCTAACCACTAGTCTATCTGACCATACCAGTTACTGACCCACCACTCTAACCACTAGTCTATCTGACCATACCAGTTACTGACCCACCACTCTAACCACTAGTCTATCTGACCATACCAGTTACTGACCCACCACTCTAACCACTAGTCTATCTGACCATACCAGTTACTGACCCACCACTCTAACCACTAGTCTATCTGACCATACCAGTTACTGACCCACCACTCTAACCACTAGTCTATCTGACCATACCAGTTACTGACCCACCACTCTAACCACTAGTCTATCTGACCACCCACCACTCTAACCACTAGTCTATCTGACCATACCAGTTACTGACCCACACTCTAACCACTAGTCTATCTGACCATACCAGTTACTGACCCACCACTCTAACCACTAGTCTATCTGACCATACCAGTTACTGACCCACCACTCTAACCACTAGTCTATCTGACCATACCAGTTACTGACCCAACACTCTAACCACTAGTCTATCTGACCATACCAGTTACTGACCACCACTCTAACCACTAGTCTATCTGACCATACCAGTTACTGACCCACACTCTAACCACTAGTCTATCTGACCATACCAGTTACTGACCCACCACTCTAACCACTAGTCTATCTGACCATACCAGTTACTGACCCACCACTCTAACCACTAGTCTATCTGACCATACCAGTTACTGACCCACCACTCTAACCACTAGTCTATCTGACCATACCAGTTACTGACCCACCACTCTAACCACTAGTCTATCTGACCATACCAGTTACTGACCCACCACTCTAACCACTAGTCTATCTGACCATACCAGTTACTGACCCAACACTCTAACCACTAGTCTATCTGACCATACCAGTTACTGACCCACACTCTAACCACTAGTCTATCTGACCATACCATACCAGTTACTGACCCACCACTCTAACCACTAGTCTATCTGACCATACCAGTTACTGACCCACCACTCTAACCACTAGTCTATCTGACCATACCAGTTACTGACCCACCACTCTAACCACTAGTCTATCTGACCATACCAGTTACTGACCCACCACTCTAACCACTAGTCTATCTGACCATACCAGTTACTGACCCACCACTCTAACCACTAGTCTATCTGACCATACCAGTTACTGACCCACCACTCTAACCACTAGTCTATCTGACCATACCAGTTACTGACCCACCACTCTAACCACTAGTCTATCTGACCATACCAGTTACTGACCCACCACTCTAACCACTAGTCTATCTGACCATACCAGTTACTGACCCACCACTCTAACCACTAGTCTATCTGACCATACCAGTTACTGACCCACCACTCTAACCACTAGTCTATCTGACCATACCAGTTACTGACCCACCACTCTAACCACTAGTCTATCTGACCATACCAGTTACTGACCCACCACTCTAACCACTAGTCTATCTGACCATACCAGTTACTGACCCACCACTCTAACCACTAGTCTATCTGACCATACCAGTTACTGACCCACCACTCTAACCACTAGTCTATCTGACCATACCAGTTACTGACCCACCACTCTAACCACTAGTCTATCTGACCTGACCCACCACTCTAACCACTAGTCTATCTGACCATACCAGTTACTGACCCACCACTCTAACCACTAGTCTATCTGACCATACCAGTTACTGACCCACCACTCTAACCACTAGTCTATCTGACCATACCAGTTACTGACCCACCACTCTAACCACTAGTCTATCTGACCATACCAGTTACTGACCCACCACTCTAACCACTAGTCTATCTGACCATACCAGTTACTGACCCACCACTCTAACCACTAGTCTATCTGACCATACCAGTTACTGACCCACCACTCTAACCACTAGTCTATCTGACCATACCAGTTACTGACCCACCACTCTAACCACTAGTCTATCTGACCATACCAGTTACTGACCCACCACTCTAACCACTAGTCTATCTGACCATACCAGTTACTGACCCACCACTCTAACCACTAGTCTATCTGACCATACCAGTTACTGACCCACCACTCTAACCACTAGTCTATCTGACCATACCAGTTACTGACCCACCACTCTAACCACTAGTCTATCTGACCATACCAGTTACTGACCCACCACTCTAACCACTAGTCTATCTGACCATACCAGTTACTGACCCCACTCTAACCACTAGTCTATCTGACCATACCAGTTACTGACCCAACACTCTAACCACTAGTCTATCTGACCATACCAGTTACTGACCCACCACTCTAACCACTAGTCTATCTGACCATACCAGTTACTGACCCACCACTCTAACCACTAGTCTATCTGACCATACCAGTTACTGACCCACCACTCTAACCACTAGTCTATCTGACCCACCACACTCTAACCACTAGTCTATCTGACCATACCAGTTACTGACCCACCACTCTAACCACTAGTCTATCTGACCATACCAGTTACTGACCCACCACTCTAACCACTAGTCTATCTGACCATACCAGTTACTGACCCACACTCTAACCACTAGTCTATCTGACCATACCAGTTACTGACCCACCACTCTAACCACTAGTCTATCTGACCATACCAGTTACTGACCCACCACTCTAACCACTAGTCTATCTGACCATACCAGTTACTGACCCACCACTCTAACCACTAGTCTATCTGACCATACCAGTTACTGACCCACCACTCTAACCACTAGTCTACCTGACCATACCAGTTACTGACCACCACTCTAACCACTAGTCTATCTGACCATACCAGTTACTGACCCACCACTCTAACCACTAGTCTATCTGACCATACCAGTTACTGACCCAACACTCTAACCACTAGTCTATCTGACCATACCAGTTACTGACCCACCACTCTAACCACTAGTCTATCTGACCATACCAGTTACTGACCCAACACTCTAACCACTAGTCTATCTGACCATACCATACCAGTTACTGACCCACCACTCTAACCACTAGTCTATCTGACCATACCAGTTACTGACCCACCACTCTAACCACTAGTCTATCTGACCATACCATACCAGTTACTGACCCACCACTCTAACCACTAGTCTATCTGACCATACCAGTTACTGACCCACACTCTAACCACTAGTCTATCTGACCATACCAGTTACTGACCCACCACTCTAACCACTAGTCTATCTGACCATACCAGTTACTGACCCACCACTCTAACCACTAGTCTATCTGACCATACCAGTTACTGACCCACCACTCTAACCACTAGTCTATCTGACCATACCAGTTACTGACCCACACTCTAACCACTAGTCTATCTGACCATACCAGTTACTGACCCACCACTCTAACCACTAGTCTATCTGACCATACCAGTTACTGACCCACCACTCTAACCACTAGTCTATCTGACCATACCAGTTACTGACCCACCACTCTAACCACTAGTCTATCTGACCATACCAGTTACTGACCCACCACTCTAACCACTAGTCTATCTGACCATACCAGTTACTGACCCACCACTCTAACCACTAGTCTATCTGACCATACCAGTTACTGACCCACCACTCTAACCACTAGTCTATCTGACCATACCAGTTACTGACCCACCACTCTAACCACTAGTCTATCTGACCATACCAGTTACTGACCCACCACTCTAACCACTAGTCTATCTGACCATACCAGTTACTGACCCACCACTCTAACCACTAGTCTATCTGACCACCACCACTCTAACCACTAGTCTATCTGACCATACCAGTTACTGACCCACCACTCTAACCACTAGTCTATCTGACCATACCAGTTACTGACCCACCACTCTAACCACTAGTCTATCTGACCATACCAGTTACTGACCCACCACTCTAACCACTAGTCTATCTGACCATACCAGTTACTGACCCACCACTCTAACCACTAGTCTATCTGACCATACCAGTTACTGACCCACCACTCTAACCACTAGTCTATCTGACCATACCAGTTACTGACCCAACACTCTAACCACTAGTCTATCTGACCATACCAGTTACTGACCCACCACTCTAACCACTAGTCTATCTGACCATACCAGTTACTGACCCACCACTCTAACCACTAGTCTATCTGACCATACCAGTTACTGACCCACCACTCTAACCACTAGTCTATCTGACCATACCAGTTACTGACCCACCACTCTAACCACTAGTCTATCTGACCATACCAGTTACTGACCCACCACTCTAACCACTAGTCTATCTGACCATACCAGTTACTGACCCACCACTCTAACCACTAGTCTATCTGACCATACCAGTTACTGACCCACCACTCTAACCACTAGTCTATCTGACCATACCAGTTACTGACCCACCACTCTAACCACTAGTCTATCTGACCATACCAGTTACTGACCCACCACTCTAACCACTAGTCTATCTGACCATACCAGTTACTGACCCAACACTCTAACCACTAGTCTATCTGACCATACCAGTTACTGACCCACCACTCTAACCACTAGTCTATCTGACCATACCAGTTACTGACCCACCACTCTAACCACTAGTCTATCTGACCATACCAGTTACTGACCCACCACTCTAACCACTAGTCTATCTGACCATACCAGTTACTGACCCACCACTCTAACCACTAGTCTATCTGACCATACCAGTTACTGACCCACCACTCTAACCACTAGTCTATCTGACCATACCAGTTACTGACCCACCACTCTAACCACTAGTCTATCTGACCATACCAGTTACTGACCCACCACTCTAACCACTAGTCTATCTGACCATACCATACCAGTTACTGACCCACCACTCTAACCACTAGTCTATCTGACCATACCAGTTACTGACCCACCACTCTAACCACTAGTCTATCTGACCATACCAGTTACTGACCCAACACTCTAACCACTAGTCTATCTGACCATACCAGTTACTGACCCACCACTCTAACCACTAGTCTATCTGACCATACCAGTTACTGACCCACCACTCTAACCACTAGTCTATCTGACCATACCAGTTACTGACCCACCACTCTAACCACTAGTCTATCTGACCATACCAGTTACTGACCCACCACTCTAACCACTAGTCTATCTGACCATACCAGTTACTGACCCACACTCTAACCACTAGTCTATCTGACCATACCAGTTACTGACCCACCACTCTAACCACTAGTCTATCTGACCATACCAGTTACTGACCCACCACTCTAACCACTAGTCTATCTGACCATACCAGTTACTGACCCACCACTCTAACCACTAGTCTATCTGACCATACCAGTTACTGACCCACCACTCTAACCACTAGTCTATCTGACCATACCAGTTACTGACCCACCACTCTAACCACTAGTCTATCTGACCATACCAGTTACTGACCCACCACTCTAACCACTAGTCTATCTGACCATACCAGTTACTGACCCACCACTCTAACCACTAGTCTATCTGACCATACCAGTTACTGACCCACCACTCTAACCACTAGTCTATCTGACCATACCAGTTACTGACCCAACACTCTAACCACTAGTCTATCTGACACCACCACTCTAACCACTAGTCTATCTGACCATACCAGTTACTGACCCACCACTCTAACCACTAGTCTATCTGACCATACCAGTTACTGACCCACCACTCTAACCACTAGTCTATCTGACCATACCAGTTACTGACCCACCACTCTAACCACTAGTCTATCTGACCATACCAGTTACTGACCCACCACTCTAACCACTAGTCTATCTGACCATACCAGTTACTGACCCAACACTCTAACCACTAGTCTATCTGACCATACCAGTTACTGACCCACCACTCTAACCACTAGTCTATCTGACCATACCAGTTACTGACCCACCACTCTAACCACTAGTCTATCTGACCATACCAGTTACTGACCCACCACTCTAACCACTAGTCTATCTGACCATACCAGTTACTGACCCACCACTCTAACCACTAGTCTATCTGACCATACCAGTTACTGACCCACCACTCTAACCACTAGTCTATCTGACCATACCAGTTACTGACCCACCACTCTAACCACTAGTCTATCTGACCATACCAGTTACTGACCCACCACTCTAACCACTAGTCTATCTGACCATACCAGTTACTGACCCACCACTCTAACCACTAGTCTATCTGACCATACCAGTTACTGACCCACCACTCTAACCACTAGTCTATCTGACCATACCAGTTACTGACCCAACACTCTAACCACTAGTCTATCTGACCATACCAGTTACTGACCCACCACTCTAACCACTAGTCTATCTGACCATACCAGTTACTGACCCACCACTCTAACCACTAGTCTATCTGACCATACCAGTTACTGACCCACACTCTAACCACTAGTCTATCTGACCATACCAGTTACTGACCCACCACTCTAACCACTAGTCTATCTGACCATACCAGTTACTGACCCACACTCTAACCACTAGTCTATCTGACCATACCAGTTACTGACCCACCACTCTAACCACTAGTCTATCTGACCATACCAGTTACTGACCCACCACTCTAACCACTAGTCTATCTGACCATACCAGTTACTGACCCACCACTCTAACCACTAGTCTATCTGACCATACCAGTTACTGACCCACCACTCTAACCACTAGTCTATCTGACCATACCAGTTACTGACCCACCACTCTAACCACTAGTCTATCTGACCATACCAGTTACTGACCCACCACTCTAACCACTAGTCTATCTGACCATACCAGTTACTGACCCACCACTCTAACCACTAGTCTATCTGACCATACCAGTTACTGACCCACCACTCTAACCACTAGTCTATCTGACCATACCAGTTACTGACCCAACACTCTAACCACTAGTCTATCTGACCACACCACTCTAACCACTAGTCTATCTGACCATACCAGTTACTGACCCACCACTCTAACCACTAGTCTATCTGACCATACCAGTTACTGACCCAACACTCTAACCACTAGTCTATCTGACCATACCAGTTACTGACCCACCACTCTAACCACTAGTCTATCTGACCATACCAGTTACTGACCCACCACTCTAACCACTAGTCTATCTGACCATACCAGTTACTGACCCACCACTCTAACCACTAGTCTATCTGACCATACCAGTTACTGACCCACCACTCTAACCACTAGTCTATCTGACCATACCAGTTACTGACCCACCACTCTAACCACTAGTCTATCTGACCATACCAGTTACTGACCCACCACTCTAACCACTAGTCTATCTGACCATACCAGTTACTGACCCACCACTCTAACCACTAGTCTATCTGACCATACCAGTTACTGACCCACCACTCTAACCACTAGTCTATCTGACCATACCAGTTACTGACCCACCACTCTAACCACTAGTCTATCTGACCATACCAGTTACTGACCCACCACTCTAACCACTAGTCTATCTGACCATACCAGTTACTGACCCAACACTCTAACCACTAGTCTATCTGACCATACCATACCAGTTACTGACCCACCACTCTAACCACTAGTCTATCTGACCATACCAGTTACTGACCCACCACTCTAACCACTAGTCTATCTGACCATACCAGTTACTGACCCACCACTCTAACCACTAGTCTATCTGACCACCACAACTCTAACCACTAGTCTATCTGACCATACCAGTTACTGACCCACCACTCTAACCACTAGTCTATCTGACCATACCAGTTACTGACCCACCACTCTAACCACTAGTCTATCTGACCATACCAGTTACTGACCCACACTCTAACCACTAGTCTATCTGACCATACCAGTTACTGACCCACCACTCTAACCACTAGTCTATCTGACCATACCAGTTACTGACCCACCACTCTAACCACTAGTCTATCTGACCATACCAGTTACTGACCCACCACTCTAACCACTAGTCTATCTGACCATACCAGTTACTGACCCCACCACTCTAACCACTAGTCTATCTGACCATACCATACCAGTTACTGACCCACCACTCTAACCACTAGTCTATCTGACCATACCAGTTACTGACCCACCACTCTAACCACTAGTCTATCTGACCATACCAGTTACTGACCCAACACTCTAACCACTAGTCTATCTGACCATACCAGTTACTGACCCACCACTCTAACCACTAGTCTATCTGACCATACCAGTTACTGACCCAACACTCTAACCACTAGTCTATCTGACCATACCATACCAGTTACTGACCCACCACTCTAACCACTAGTCTATCTGACCATACCAGTTACTGACCCACCACTCTAACCACTAGTCTATCTGACCATACCATACCAGTTACTGACCCACCACTCTAACCACTAGTCTATCTGACCATACCAGTTACTGACCCACCACTCTAACCACTAGTCTATCTGACCATACCAGTTACTGACCCAACACTCTAACCACTAGTCTATCTGACCATACCAGTTACTGACCCACCACTCTAACCACTAGTCTATCTGACCATACCAGTTACTGACCCACCACTCTAACCACTAGTCTATCTGACCATACCAGTTACTGACCCACCACTCTAACCACTAGTCTATCTGACCATACCAGTTACTGACCCACCACTCTAACCACTAGTCTATCTGACCATACCAGTTACTGACCCACCACTCTAACCACTAGTCTATCTGACCATACCAGTTACTGACCCAACACTCTAACCACTAGTCTATCTGACCATACCAGTTACTGACCCAACACTCTAACCACTAGTCTATCTGACCATACCAGTTACTGACCCACCACTCTAACCACTAGTCTATCTGACCATACCAGTTACTGACCCACCACTCTAACCACTAGTCTATCTGACCATACCAGTTACTGACCCAACACTCTAACCACTAGTCTATCTGACCATACCAGTTACTGACCCACCACTCTAACCACTAGTCTATCTGACCATACCAGTTACTGACCCACCACTCTAACCACTAGTCTATCTGACCATACCAGTTACTGACCCACCACTCTAACCACTAGTCTATCTGACCATACCAGTTACTGACCCACCACTCTAACCACTAGTCTATCTGACCATACCAGTTACTGACCCACCACTCTAACCACTAGTCTATCTGACCATACCAGTTACTGACCCACCACTCTAACCACTAGTCTATCTGACCATACCAGTTACTGACCCACACTCTAACCACTAGTCTATCTGACCATACCAGTTACTGACCCACCACTCTAACCACTAGTCTATCTGACCATACCAGTTACTGACCCACCACTCTAACCACTAGTCTATCTGACCATACCAGTTACTGACCCACCACTCTAACCACTAGTCTATCTGACCACCACAACTCTAACCACTAGTCTATCTGACCATACCAGTTACTGACCCACCACTCTAACCACTAGTCTATCTGACCATACCAGTTACTGACCCACCACTCTAACCACTAGTCTATCTGACCATACCAGTTACTGACCCAACACTCTAACCACTAGTCTATCTGACCATACCAGTTACTGACCCACCACTCTAACCACTAGTCTATCTGACCATACCAGTTACTGACCCACCACTCTAACCACTAGTCTATCTGACCATACCAGTTACTGACCCACCACTCTAACCACTAGTCTATCTGACCATACCAGTTACTGACCCACCACTCTAACCACTAGTCTATCTGACCATACCATACCAGTTACTGACCCACCACTCTAACCACTAGTCTATCTGACCATACCAGTTACTGACCCACCACTCTAACCACTAGTCTATCTGACCATACCAGTTACTGACCCAACACTCTAACCACTAGTCTATCTGACCATACCAGTTACTGACCCAACACTCTAACCACTAGTCTATCTGACCATACCAGTTACTGACCCACCACTCTAACCACTAGTCTATCTGACCATACCAGTTACTGACCCACCACTCTAACCACTAGTCTATCTGACCATACCAGTTACTGACCCACCACTCTAACCACTAGTCTATCTGACCATACCAGTTACTGACCCACCACTCTAACCACTAGTCTATCTGACCATACCAGTTACTGACCCACACTCTAACCACTAGTCTATCTGACCATACCAGTTACTGACCCACCACTCTAACCACTAGTCTATCTGACCATACCAGTTACTGACCCACCACTCTAACCACTAGTCTATCTGACCATACCAGTTACTGACCCACCACTCTAACCACTAGTCTATCTGACCATACCAGTTACTGACCCACCACTCTAACCACTAGTCTATCTGACCATACCAGTTACTGACCCACCACTCTAACCACTAGTCTATCTGACCATACCAGTTACTGACCCACCACTCTAACCACTAGTCTATCTGACCATACCAGTTACTGACCCACCACTCTAACCACTAGTCTATCTGACCATACCAGTTACTGACCCACCACTCTAACCACTAGTCTATCTGACCATACCAGTTACTGACCCACCACTCTAACCACTAGTCTATCTGACCATACCAGTTACTGACCCACCACTCTAACCACTAGTCTATCTGACCATACCAGTTACTGACCCAACACTCTAACCACTAGTCTATCTGACCATACCAGTTACTGACCCACCACTCTAACCACTAGTCTATCTGACCATACCAGTTACTGACCCAACACTCTAACCACTAGTCTATCTGACCATACCAGTTACTGACCCACACTCTAACCACTAGTCTATCTGACCATACCAGTTACTGACCCACCACTCTAACCACTAGTCTATCTGACCATACCAGTTACTGACCCACCACTCTAACCACTAGTCTATCTGACCATACCAGTTACTGACCCACCACTCTAACCACTAGTCTATCTGACCACCACAACTCTAACCACTAATCTATCTGACCATACCAGTTACTGACCCACCACTCTAACCACTAGTCTATCTGACCATACCAGTTACTGACCCACCACTCTAACCACTAGTCTATCTGACCATACCAGTTACTGACCCAACACTCTAACCACTAGTCTATCTGACCATACCAGTTACTGACCCACCACTCTAACCACTAGTCTATCTGACCATACCAGTTACTGACCCACCACTCTAACCACTAGTCTATCTGACCATACCAGTTACTGACCCACCACTCTAACCACTAGTCTATCTGACCATACCAGTTACTGACCACCACCACTCTAACCACTAGTCTATCTGACCATACCATACCAGTTACTGACCCACCACTCTAACCACTAGTCTATCTGACCATACCAGTTACTGACCCACCACTCTAACCACTAGTCTATCTGACCATACCATACCAGTTACTGACCCAACACTCTAACCACTAGTCTATCTGACCATACCAGTTACTGACCCAACACTCTAACCACTAGTCTATCTGACCATACCAGTTACTGACCCAACACTCTAACCACTAGTCTATCTGACCATACCATACCAGTTACTGACCCACCACTCTAACCACTAGTCTATCTGACCATACCAGTTACTGACCCACCACTCTAACCACTAGTCTATCTGACCATACCATACCAGTTACTGACCCACCACTCTAACCACTAGTCTATCTGACCATACCAGTTACTGACCCACCACTCTAACCACTAGTCTATCTGACCATACCAGTTACTGACCCACCACTCTAACCACTAGTCTATCTGACCATACCATACCAGTTACTGACCCACCACTCTAACCACTAGTCTATCTGACCATACCAGTTACTGACCCACCACTCTAACCACTAGTCTATCTGACCATACCATACCAGTTACTGACCCAACACTCTAACCACTAGTCTATCTGACCATACCAGTTACTGACCCACCACTCTAACCACTAGTCTATCTGACCATACCAGTTACTGACCCACACTCTAACCACTAGTCTATCTGACCATACCATACCAGTTACTGACCCACCACTCTAACCACTAGTCTATCTGACCATACCAGTTACTGACCCACCACTCTAACCACTAGTCTATCTGACCATACCAGTTACTGACCCAACACTCTAACCACTAGTCTATCTGACCATACCAGTTACTGACCCACACTCTAACCACTAGTCTATCTGACCATACCAGTTACTGACCCAACACTCTAACCACTAGTCTATCTGACCATACCAGTTACTGACCCACCACTCTAACCACTAGTCTATCTGACCATACCAGTTACTGACCCACCACTCTAACCACTAGTCTATCTGACCATACCAGTTACTGACCCACACTCTAACCACTAGTCTATCTGACCATACCAGTTACTGACCCACCACTCTAACCACTAGTCTATCTGACCATACCAGTTACTGACCCACCACTCTAACCACTAGTCTATCTGACCATACCAGTTACTGACCCAACACTCTAACCACTAGTCTATCTGACCATACCAGTTACTGACCCACCACTCTAACCACTAGTCTATCTGACCATACCAGTTACTGACCCAACACTCTAACCACTAGTCTATCTGACCATACCAGTTACTGACCCAACACTCTAACCACTAGTCTATCTGACCATACCAGTTACTGACCCACCACTCTAACCACTAGTCTATCTGACCATACCAGTTACTGACCCACCACTCTAACCACTAGTCTATCTGACCATACCAGTTACTGACCCACCACTCTAACCACTAGTCTATCTGACCACCACCACTCTAACCACTAGTCTATCTGACCATACCAGTTACTGACCCACCACTCTAACCACTAGTCTATCTGACCATACCAGTTACTGACCCACCACTCTAACCACTAGTCTATCTGACCATACCAGTTACTGACCCACCACTCTAACCACTAGTCTATCTGACCATACCAGTTACTGACCCACCACTCTAACCACTAGTCTATCTGACCATACCAGTTACTGACCCACCACTCTAACCACTAGTCTATCTGACCATACCAGTTACTGACCCACCACTCTAACCACTAGTCTATCTGACCATACCAGTTACTGACCCCACACTCTAACCACTAGTCTATCTGACCATACCAGTTACTGACCCACCACTCTAACCACTAGTCTATCTGACCATACCAGTTACTGACCCACCACTCTAACCACTAGTCTATCTGACCATACCAGTTACTGACCCACCACTCTAACCACTAGTCTATCTGACCATACCAGTTACTGACCCACCACTCTAACCACTAGTCTATCTGACCATACCAGTTACTGACCCACCACTCTAACCACTAGTCTATCTGACCATACCAGTTACTGACCCACCACTCTAACCACTAGTCTATCTGACCATACCAGTTACTGACCCAC
Source organism: Oncorhynchus kisutch (assembly GCF_002021735.2). NCBI lineage: Eukaryota > Metazoa > Chordata > Actinopteri > Salmoniformes > Salmonidae > Oncorhynchus > Oncorhynchus kisutch. The sequence continues at coordinate 187,812 of NW_022265534.1, read as the reverse complement.
CACTCTAACCACTAGTCTATCTGACCATACCAGTTACTGACCCAACACTCTAACCACTAGTCTATCTGACCATACCAGTTACTGACCCACCACTCTAACCACTAGTCTATCTGACCATACCAGTTACTGACCCAACACTCTAACCACTAGTCTATCTGACCATACCAGTTACTGACCCACCACTCTAACCACTAGTCTATCTGACCATACCAGTTACTGACCCACCACTCTAACCACTAGTCTATCTGACCATACCAGTTACTGACCCACCACTCTAACCACTAGTCTATCTGACCATACCAGTTACTGACCCACCACTCTAACCACTAGTGTATCTGACCATACCAGTTACTGACCCACCACTCTAACCACTAGTCTATCTGACCATACCAGTTACTGACCCACCACTCTAACCACCAGTCTATCTGACCATACCAGTTACTGACCCAACACTCTAACCACTAGTCTATCTGACCATACCATACCAGTTACTGACCCACCACTCTAACCACTAGTCTATCTGACCATACCAGTTACTGACCCACCACTCTAACCACTAGTCTATCTGACCATACCAGTTACTGACCCAACACTCTAACCACTAGTCTATCTGACCATACCAGTTACTGACCCACCACTCTAACCACTAGTCTATCTGACCATACCAGTTACTGACCACCACTCTAACCACTAGTCTATCTGACCATACCAGTTACTGACCCAACACTCTAACCACTAGTCTATCTGACCATACCAGTTACTGACCACCACTCTAACCACTAGTCTATCTGACCATACCAGTTACTGACCCAACACTCTAACCACTAGTCTATCTGACCATACCAGTTACTGACCCACCACTCTAACCACTAGTCTATCTGACCATACCAGTTACTGACCCACCACTCTAACCACTAGTCTATCTGACCATACCAGTTACTGACCCACCACTCTAACCACTAGTCTATCTGACCATACCAGTTACTGACCCACCACTCTAACCACTAGTCTATCTGACCATACCAGTTACTGACCCACCACTCTAACCACTAGTCTATCTGACCATACCAGTTACTGACCCACCACTCTAACCACTAGTCTATCTGACCATACCAGTTACTGACCCCACCACTCTAACCACTAGTCTATCTGACCATACCAGTTACTGACCCACCACTCTAACCACTAGTCTATCTGACCATACCAGTTACTGACCCACACTCTAACCACTAGTCTATCTGACCACCACCACTCTAACCACTAGTCTATCTGACCATACCAGTTACTGACCCACCACTCTAACCACTAGTCTATCTGACCATACCAGTTACTGACCCACCACTCTAACCACTAGTCTATCTGACCATACCAGTTACTGACCCACCACTCTAACCACTAGTCTATCTGACCATACCAGTTACTGACCCACCACTCTAACCACTAGTCTATCTGACCATACCAGTTACTGACCCACCACTCTAACCACTAGTCTATCTGACCATACCAGTTACTGACCCACCACTCTAACCACTAGTCTATCTGACCATACCAGTTACTGACCCACCACTCTAACCACTAGTCTATCTGACCATACCAGTTACTGACCCACCACTCTAACCACTAGTCTATCTGACCATACCAGTTACTGACCCACCACTCTAACCACTAGTCTATCTGACCATACCAGTTACTGACCCACCACTCTAACCACTAGTCTATCTGACCATACCAGTTACTGACCCAACACTCTAACCACTAGTCTATCTGACCATACCAGTTACTGACCCACCACTCTAACCACTAGTCTATCTGACCATACCAGTTACTGACCCACCACTCTAACCACTAGTCTATCTGACCATACCAGTTACTGACCCACACTCTAACCACTAGTCTATCTGACCATACCAGTTACTGACCCACCACTCTAACCACTAGTCTATCTGACCATACCAGTTACTGACCCACCACTCTAACCACTAGTCTATCTGACCATACCAGTTACTGACCCACCACTCTAACCACTAGTCTATCTGACCATACCAGTTACTGACCCACCACTCTAACCACTAGTCTATCTGACCATACCAGTTACTGACCCACCACTCTAACCACTAGTCTATCTGACCATACCAGTTACTGACCCACACTCTAACCACTAGTCTATCTGACCATACCAGTTACTGACCCACCACTCTAACCACTAGTCTATCTGACCATACCAGTTACTGACCCAACACTCTAACCACTAGTCTATCTGACCATACCAGTTACTGACCCACCACTCTAACCACTAGTCTATCTGACCATACCAGTTACTGACCCACACTCTAACCACTAGTCTATCTGACCATACCAGTTACTGACCCACCACTCTAACCACTAGTCTATCTGACCATACCAGTTACTGACCCACCACTCTAACCACTAGTCTATCTGACCATACCAGTTACTGACCCACCACTCTAACCACTAGTCTATCTGACCATACCAGTTACTGACCCACCACTCTAACCACTAGTCTATCTGACCATACCAGTTACTGACCCAACACTCTAACCACTAGTCTATCTGACCATACCAGTTACTGACCCACCACTCTAACCACTAGTCTATCTGACCATACCAGTTACTGACCCACCACTCTAACCACTAGTCTATCTGACCATACCAGTTACTGACCCACCACTCTAACCACTAGTCTATCTGACCATACCAGTTACTGACCCACCACTCTAACCACTAGTCTATCTGACCATACCAGTTACTGACCCACCACTCTAACCACTAGTCTATCTGACCATACCAGTTACTGACCCACCACTCTAACCACTAGTCTATCTGACCATACCAGTTACTGACCCACCACTCTAACCACTAGTCTATCTGACCATACCAGTTACTGACCCACCACTCTAACCACTAGTCTATCTGACCATACCAGTTACTGACCCAACACTCTAACCACTAGTCTATCTGACCACCACCACTCTAACCACTAGTCTATCTGACCATACCAGTTACTGACCCACCACTCTAACCACTAGTCTATCTGACCATACCAGTTACTGACCCAACACTCTAACCACTAGTCTATCTGACCATACCAGTTACTGACCCAACACTCTAACCACTAGTCTATCTGACCATACCAGTTACTGACCCACCACTCTAACCACTAGTCTATCTGACCATACCAGTTACTGACCCACCACTCTAACCACTAGTCTATCTGACCATACCAGTTACTGACCACCACTCTAACCACTAGTCTATCTGACCATACCAGTTACTGACCCACCACTCTAACCACTAGTCTATCTGACCATACCAGTTACTGACCCACCACTCTAACCACTAGTCTATCTGACCATACCAGTTACTGACCCACCACTCTAACCACTAGTCTATCTGACCATACCAGTTACTGACCCACCACTCTAACCACTAGTCTATCTGACCATACCAGTTACTGACCCACACTCTAACCACTAGTCTATCTGACCATACCAGTTACTGACCCACCACTCTAACCACTAGTCTATCTGACCATACCAGTTACTGACCCAACACTCTAACCACTAGTCTATCTGACCATACCAGTTACTGACCCACCACTCTAACCACTAGTCTATCTGACCATACCAGTTACTGACCCACCACTCTAACCACTAGTCTATCTGACCATACCAGTTACTGACCCACCACTCTAACCACTAGTCTATCTGACCATACCAGTTACTGACCCACCACTCTAACCACTAGTCTATCTGACCATACCACCACAACTCTAACCACTAGTCTATCTGACCATACCAGTTACTGACCCACCACTCTAACCACTAGTCTATCTGACCATACCAGTTACTGACCCACCACTCTAACCACTAGTCTATCTGACCATACCAGTTACTGACCCAACACTCTAACCACTAGTCTATCTGACCATACCAGTTACTGACCCACCACTCTAACCACTAGTCTATCTGACCATACCAGTTACTGACCCACCACTCTAACCACTAGTCTATCTGACCATACCAGTTACTGACCCACCACTCTAACCACTAGTCTATCTGACCATACCAGTTACTGACCCACCACTCTAACCACTAGTCTATCTGACCATACCATACCAGTTACTGACCCACCACTCTAACCACTAGTCTATCTGACCATACCAGTTACTGACCCACCACTCTAACCACTAGTCTATCTGACCATACCATACCAGTTACTGACCCAACACTCTAACCACTAGTCTATCTGACCATACCAGTTACTGACCCAACACTCTAACCACTAGTCTACCTGACCATACCAGTTACTGACCCACACTCTAACCACTAGTCTATCTGACCATACCATACCAGTTACTGACCCACCACTCTAACCACTAGTCTATCTGACCATACCAGTTACTGACCCACCACTCTAACCACTAGTCTATCTGACCATACCATACCAGTTACTGACCCAACACTCTAACCACTAGTCTATCTGACCATACCAGTTACTGACCCACACTCTAACCACTAGTCTATCTGACCATACCAGTTACTGACCCAACACTCTAACCACTAGTCTATCTGACCATACCATACCAGTTACTGACCCACCACTCTAACCACTAGTCTATCTGACCATACCAGTTACTGACCCACCACTCTAACCACTAGTCTATCTGACCATACCAGTTACTGACCCAACACTCTAACCACTAGTCTATCTGACCATACCAGTTACTGACCCACCACTCTAACCACTAGTCTATCTGACCATACCAGTTACTGACCCACCACTCTAACCACTAGTCTATCTGACCATACCAGTTACTGACCCACCACTCTAACCACTAGTCTATCTGACCATACCAGTTACTGACCCACCACTCTAACCACTAGTCTATCTGACCATACCAGTTACTGACCCACACTCTAACCACTAGTCTATCTGACCATACCAGTTACTGACCCACACTCTAACCACTAGTCTATCTGACCATACCAGTTACTGACCCACCACTCTAACCACTAGTCTATCTGACCATACCAGTTACTGACCCACCACTCTAACCACTAGTCTATCTGACCATACCAGTTACTGACCCAACACTCTAACCACTAGTCTATCTGACCACCACCACTCTAACCACTAGTCTATCTGACCATACCAGTTACTGACCCACCACTCTAACCACTAGTCTATCTGACCATACCAGTTACTGACCCACCACTCTAACCACTAGTCTATCTGACCATACCAGTTACTGACCCACCACTCTAACCACTAGTCTATCTGACCATACCAGTTACTGACCCACCACTCTAACCACTAGTCTATCTGACCATACCAGTTACTGACCCACCACTCTAACCACTAGTCTATCTGACCATACCAGTTACTGACCCACCACTCTAACCACTAGTCTATCTGACCATACCAGTTACTGACCCACCACTCTAACCACTAGTCTATCTGACCATACCAGTTACTGACCCACCACTCTAACCACTAGTCTATCTGACCATACCAGTTACTGACCCACCACTCTAACCACTAGTCTATCTGACCATACCAGTTACTGACCCAACACTCTAACCACTAGTCTATCTGACCATACCAGTTACTGACCCACCACTCTAACCACTAGTCTATCTGACCATACCAGTTACTGACCCAACACTCTAACCACTAGTCTATCTGACCATACCAGTTACTGACCCACCACTCTAACCACTAGTCTATCTGACCATACCAGTTACTGACCCAACACTCTAACCACTAGTCTATCTGACCATACCAGTTACTGACCCACCACTCTAACCACTAGTCTATCTGACCATACCAGTTACTGACCCAACACTCTAACCACTAGTCTATCTGACCATACCAGTTACTGACCCACCACTCTAACCACTAGTCTATCTGACCATACCAGTTACTGACCCACCACTCTAACCACTAGTCTATCTGACCATACCAGTTACTGACCCACCACTCTAACCACTAGTCTATCTGACCATACCAGTTACTGACCCACCACTCTAACCACTAGTCTATCTGACCATACCAGTTACTGACCCACCACTCTAACCACTAGTCTATCTGACCATACCAGTTACTGACCCACCACTCTAACCACTAGTCTATCTGACCATACCAGTTACTGACCCACACTCTAACCACTAGTCTATCTGACCATACCATACCAGTTACTGACCCACCACTCTAACCACTAGTCTATCTGACCATACCAGTTACTGACCCACCACTCTAACCACTAGTCTATCTGACCATACCAGTTACTGACCCAACACTCTAACCACTAGTCTATCTGACCATACCAGTTACTGACCCACCACTCTAACCACTAGTCTATCTGACCATACCAGTTACTGACCACCACTCTAACCACTAGTCTATCTGACCATACCAGTTACTGACCCAACACTCTAACCACTAGTCTATCTGACCATACCAGTTACTGACCACCACTCTAACCACTAGTCTATCTGACCATACCAGTTACTGACCCAACACTCTAACCACTAGTCTATCTGACCATACCAGTTACTGACCCACCACTCTAACCACTAGTCTATCTGACCATACCAGTTACTGACCCACCACTCTAACCACTAGTCTATCTGACCATACCAGTTACTGACCCACCACTCTAACCACTAGTCTATCTGACCATACCAGTTACTGACCCACCACTCTAACCACTAGTCTATCTGACCATACCAGTTACTGACCCACCACTCTAACCACTAGTCTATCTGACCATACCAGTTACTGACCCACCACTCTAACCACTAGTCTATCTGACCATACCAGTTACTGACCACCACCACTCTAACCACTAGTCTATCTGACCATACCAGTTACTGACCCACCACTCTAACCACTAGTCTATCTGACCATACCAGTTACTGACCCAACACTCTAACCACTAGTCTATCTGACCACCACCACTCTAACCACTAGTCTATCTGACCATACCAGTTACTGACCCACCACTCTAACCACTAGTCTATCTGACCATACCAGTTACTGACCCAACACTCTAACCACTAGTCTATCTGACCATACCAGTTACTGACCCAACACTCTAACCACTAGTCTATCTGACCATACCAGTTACTGACCCACCACTCTAACCACTAGTCTATCTGACCATACCAGTTACTGACCCACCACTCTAACCACTAGTCTATCTGACCATACCAGTTACTGACCACCACTCTAACCACTAGTCTATCTGACCATACCAGTTACTGACCCAACACTCTAACCACTAGTCTATCTGACCATACCAGTTACTGACCCACCACTCTAACCACTAGTCTATCTGACCATACCAGTTACTGACCCACCACTCTAACCACTAGTCTATCTGACCATACCAGTTACTGACCCACCACTCTAACCACTAGTCTATCTGACCATACCAGTTACTGACCCAACACTCTAACCACTAGTCTATCTGACCATACCAGTTACTGACCCACCACTCTAACCACTAGTCTATCTGACCATACCAGTTACTGACCCACACTCTAACCACTAGTCTATCTGACCATACCAGTTACTGACCCACACTCTAACCACTAGTCTATCTGACCATACCATACCAGTTACTGACCCAACACTCTAACCACTAGTCTATCTGACCATACCAGTTACTGACCCACCACTCTAACCACTAGTCTATCTGACCATACCAGTTACTGACCACCACTCTAACCACTAGTCTATCTGACCATACCAGTTACTGACCCAACACTCTAACCACTAGTCTATCTGACCATACCAGTTACTGACCACCACTCTAACCACTAGTCTATCTGACCATACCAGTTACTGACCCAACACTCTAACCACTAGTCTATCTGACCATACCAGTTACTGACCCACCACTCTAACCACTAGTCTATCTGACCATACCAGTTACTGACCCACCACTCTAACCACTAGTCTATCTGACCATACCAGTTACTGACCCACCACTCTAACCACTAGTCTATCTGACCATACCAGTTACTGACCCACCACTCTAACCACTAGTCTATCTGACCATACCAGTTACTGACCCACCACTCTAACCACTAGTCTATCTGACCATACCAGTTACTGACCCACCACTCTAACCACTAGTCTATCTGACCATACCAGTTACTGACCCACCACTCTAACCACTAGTCTATCTGACCATACCAGTTACTGACCCACCACTCTAACCACTAGTCTATCTGACCATACCAGTTACTGACCCAACACTCTAACCACTAGTCTATCTGACCACCACCACTCTAACCACTAGTCTATCTGACCATACCAGTTACTGACCCACCACTCTAACCACTAGTCTATCTGACCATACCAGTTACTGACCCAACACTCTAACCACTAGTCTATCTGACCATACCAGTTACTGACCCAACACTCTAACCACTAGTCTATCTGACCATACCAGTTACTGACCACCACTCTAACCACTAGTCTATCTGACCATACCAGTTACTGACCCACCACTCTAACCACTAGTCTATCTGACCATACCAGTTACTGACCCACCACTCTAACCACTAGTCTATCTGACCATACCAGTTACTGACCCACCACTCTAACCACTAGTCTATCTGACCATACCAGTTACTGACCCACCACTCTAACCACTAGTCTATCTGACCATACCAGTTACTGACCCACCACTCTAACCACTAGTCTATCTGACCATACCAGTTACTGACCCACCACTCTAACCACTAGTCTATCTGACCATACCAGTTACTGACCCACACTCTAACCACTAGTCTATCTGACCATACCAGTTACTGACCCACCACTCTAACCACTAGTCTATCTGACCATACCAGTTACTGACCCAACACTCTAACCACTAGTCTATCTGACCATACCAGTTACTGACCCAACACTCTAACCACTAGTCTATCTGACCATACCAGTTACTGACCCACCACTCTAACCACTAGTCTATCTGACCATACCAGTTACTGACCCACCACTCTAACCACTAGTCTATCTGACCATACCAGTTACTGACCCACCACTCTAACCACTAGTCTATCTGACCACCCACAACTCTAACCACTAGTCTATCTGACCATACCAGTTACTGACCCACCACTCTAACCACTAGTCTATCTGACCATACCAGTTACTGACCCACCACTCTAACCACTAGTCTATCTGACCATACCAGTTACTGACCCACCACTCTAACCACTAGTCTATCTGACCATACCAGTTACTGACCCACCACTCTAACCACTAGTCTATCTGACCATACCAGTTACTGACCCACCACTCTAACCACTAGTCTATCTGACCATACCAGTTACTGACCCACCACTCTAACCACTAGTCTATCTGACCATACCAGTTACTGACCCCACCACTCTAACCACTAGTCTATCTGACCATACCATACCAGTTACTGACCCACCACTCTAACCACTAGTCTATCTGACCATACCAGTTACTGACCCACCACTCTAACCACTAGTCTATCTGACCATACCATACCAGTTACTGACCCAACACTCTAACCACTAGTCTATCTGACCATACCAGTTACTGACCCACCACTCTAACCACTAGTCTATCTGACCATACCAGTTACTGACCCCCACTCTAACCACTAGTCTATCTGACCATACCATACCAGTTACTGACCCACCACTCTAACCACTAGTCTATCTGACCATACCAGTTACTGACCCACCACTCTAACCACTAGTCTATCTGACCATACCAGTTACTGACCCACCACTCTAACCACTAGTCTATCTGACCATACCAGTTACTGACCCACCACTCTAACCACTAGTCTATCTGACCATACCATACCAGTTACTGACCCAACACTCTAACCACTAGTCTATCTGACCATACCAGTTACTGACCCACCACTCTAACCACTAGTCTATCTGACCATACCAGTTACTGACCCAACACTCTAACCACTAGTCTATCTGACCATACCATACCAGTTACTGACCCACCACTCTAACCACTAGTCTATCTGACCATACCAGTTACTGACCCACCACTCTAACCACTAGTCTATCTGACCATACCATACCAGTTACTGACCCAACACTCTAACCACTAGTCTATCTGACCATACCAGTTACTGACCCAACACTCTAACCACTAGTCTATCTGACCATACCAGTTACTGACCCAACACTCTAACCACTAGTCTATCTGACCATACCATACCAGTTACTGACCCACCACTCTAACCACTAGTCTATCTGACCATACCAGTTACTGACCCACCACTCTAACCACTAGTCTATCTGACCATACCAGTTACTGACCCAACACTCTAACCACTAGTCTATCTGACCATACCAGTTACTGACCCACCACTCTAACCACTAGTCTATCTGACCATACCAGTTACTGACCCACCACTCTAACCACTAGTCTATCTGACCATACCAGTTACTGACCCACCACTCTAACCACTAGTCTATCTGACCATACCAGTTACTGACCCACCACTCTAACCACTAGTCTATCTGACCATACCAGTTACTGACCCACCACTCTAACCACTAGTCTATCTGACCATACCAGTTACTGACCCACCACTCTAACCACTAGTCTATCTGACCATACCAGTTACTGACCCACCACTCTAACCACTAGTCTATCTGACCATACCAGTTACTGACCCACCACTCTAACCACTAGTCTATCTGACCATACCAGTTACTGACCCACCACTCTAACCACTAGTCTATCTGACCATACCAGTTACTGACCCACCACTCTAACCACTAGTCTATCTGACCACCACAACTCTAACCACTAGTCTATCTGACCATACCAGTTACTGACCCACCACTCTAACCACTAGTCTATCTGACCATACCAGTTACTGACCCACCACTCTAACCACTAGTCTATCTGACCATACCAGTTACTGACCCACCACTCTAACCACTAGTCTATCTGACCATACCAGTTACTGACCCACCACTCTAACCACTAGTCTATCTGACCATACCAGTTACTGACCCACCACTCTAACCACTAGTCTATCTGACCATACCAGTTACTGACCCACCACTCTAACCACTAGTCTATCTGACCATACCAGTTACTGACCCACCACTCTAACCACTAGTCTATCTGACCATACCATACCAGTTACTGACCCACCACTCTAACCACTAGTCTATCTGACCATACCAGTTACTGACCCACCACTCTAACCACTAGTCTATCTGACCATACCAGTTACTGACCCACACTCTAACCACTAGTCTATCTGACCATACCAGTTACTGACCCACCACTCTAACCACTAGTCTATCTGACCATACCAGTTACTGACCCAACACTCTAACCACTAGTCTATCTGACCATACCATACCAGTTACTGACCCACCACTCTAACCACTAGTCTATCTGACCATACCAGTTACTGACCCACCACTCTAACCACTAGTCTATCTGACCACCATACCAGTTACTGACCCAACACTCTAACCACTAGTCTATCTGACCATACCAGTTACTGACCCAACACTCTAACCACTAGTCTATCTGACCATACCAGTTACTGACCCACCACTCTAACCACTAGTCTATCTGACCATACCATACCAGTTACTGACCCAACACTCTAACCACTAGTCTATCTGACCATACCAGTTACTGACCCACCACTCTAACCACTAGTCTATCTGACCATACCAGTTACTGACCCACCACTCTAACCACTAGTCTATCTGACCATACCAGTTACTGACCCAACACTCTAACCACTAGTCTATCTGACCATACCAGTTACTGACCACCACTCTAACCACTAGTCTATCTGACCATACCAGTTACTGACCCACCACTCTAACCACTAGTCTATCTGACCATACCAGTTACTGACCCACCACTCTAACCACTAGTCTATCTGACCATACCAGTTACTGACCCACCACTCTAACCACTAGTCTATCTGACCATACCAGTTACTGACCCACCACTCTAACCACTAGTCTATCTGACCATACCAGTTACTGACCCAACACTCTAACCACTAGTCTATCTGACCATACCAGTTACTGACCCACCACTCTAACCACTAGTCTATCTGACCATACCAGTTACTGACCCAACACTCTAACCACTAGTCTATCTGACCATACCAGTTACTGACCCACACTCTAACCACTAGTCTATCTGACCATACCATACCAGTTACTGACCCACCACTCTAACCACTAGTCTATCTGACCATACCAGTTACTGACCCACCACTCTAACCACTAGTCTATCTGACCATACCAGTTACTGACCCACCACTCTAACCACTAGTCTATCTGACCACCACAACTCTAACCACTAATCTATCTGACCATACCAGTTACTGACCCACCACTCTAACCACTAGTCTATCTGACCATACCAGTTACTGACCCACCACTCTAACCACTAGTCTATCTGACCATACCAGTTACTGACCCACCACTCTAACCACTAGTCTATCTGACCATACCAGTTACTGACCCACCACTCTAACCACTAGTCTATCTGACCATACCAGTTACTGACCCACCACTCTAACCACTAGTCTATCTGACCATACCAGTTACTGACCCACCACTCTAACCACTAGTCTATCTGACCATACCAGTTACTGACCACCACCACTCTAACCACTAGTCTATCTGACCATACCATACCAGTTACTGACCCACCACTCTAACCACTAGTCTATCTGACCATACCAGTTACTGACCCACCACTCTAACCACTAGTCTATCTGACCATACCATACCAGTTACTGACCCAACACTCTAACCACTAGTCTATCTGACCATACCAGTTACTGACCCACACTCTAACCACTAGTCTATCTGACCATACCAGTTACTGACCCAACACTCTAACCACTAGTCTATCTGACCATACCAGTTACTGACCCACCACTCTAACCACTAGTCTATCTGACCATACCAGTTACTGACCCACCACTCTAACCACTAGTCTATCTGACCATACCAGTTACTGACCCACCACTCTAACCACTAGTCTATCTGACCATACCAGTTACTGACCCCACACTCTAACCACTAGTCTATCTGACCATACCAGTTACTGACCCACCACTCTAACCACTAGTCTATCTGACCATACCAGTTACTGACCCACCACTCTAACCACTAGTCTATCTGACCATACCAGTTACTGACCCACCACTCTAACCACTAGTCTATCTGACCATACCAGTTACTGACCCACACTCTAACCACTAGTCTATCTGACCATACCAGTTACTGACCCACCACTCTAACCACTAGTCTATCTGACCATACCAGTTACTGACCCAACACTCTAACCACTAGTCTATCTGACCATACCAGTTACTGACCCCACACTCTAACCACTAGTCTATCTGACCATACCATACCAGTTACTGACCCACCACTCTAACCACTAGTCTATCTGACCATACCAGTTACTGACCCACCACTCTAACCACTAGTCTATCTGACCATACCAGTTACTGACCCACCACTCTAACCACTAGTCTATCTGACCACCACAACTCTAACCACTAGTCTATCTGACCATACCAGTTACTGACCCACCACTCTAACCACTAGTCTATCTGACCATACCAGTTACTGACCCACCACTCTAACCACTAGTCTATCTGACCATACCAGTTACTGACCCACCACTCTAACCACTAGTCTATCTGACCATACCAGTTACTGACCCACCACTCTAACCACTAGTCTATCTGACCATACCAGTTACTGACCCACCACTCTAACCACTAGTCTATCTGACCATACCAGTTACTGACCCACCACTCTAACCACTAGTCTATCTGACCATACCAGTTACTGACCCCACCACTCTAACCACTAGTCTATCTGACCATACCAGTTACTGACCCACCACTCTAACCACTAGTCTATCTGACCATACCAGTTACTGACCCACCACTCTAACCACTAGTCTATCTGACCCATACCAGTTACTGACCCAACACTCTAACCACTAGTCTATCTGACCATACCAGTTACTGACCCACCACTCTAACCACTAGTCTATCTGACCATACCAGTTACTGACCCAACACTCTAACCACTAGTCTATCTGACCATACCATACCAGTTACTGACCCACCACTCTAACCACTAGTCTATCTGACCATACCAGTTACTGACCCACCACTCTAACCACTAGTCTATCTGACCATACCAGTTACTGACCCACCACTCTAACCACTAGTCTATCTGACCATACCAGTTACTGACCCACCACTCTAACCACTAGTCTATCTGACCATACCAGTTACTGACCCACCACTCTAACCACTAGTCTATCTGACCATACCAGTTACTGACCCACCACTCTAACCACTAGTCTATCTGACCATACCAGTTACTGACCCACCACTCTAACCACTAGTCTATCTGACCATACCAGTTACTGACCCACCACTCTAACCACTAGTCTATCTGACCATACCAGTTACTGACCCACCACTCTAACCACTAGTCTATCTGACCATACCAGTTACTGACCCACCACTCTAACCACTAGTCTATCTGACCATACCAGTTACTGACCCACCACTCTAACCACTAGTCTACCTGACCATACCAGTTACTGACCCAACACTCTAACCACTAGTCTATCTGACCACCACCACTCTAACCACTAGTCTATCTGACCATACCAGTTACTGACCCACCACTCTAACCACTAGTCTATCTGACCATACCAGTTACTGACCCAACACTCTAACCACTAGTCTATCTGACCATACCAGTTACTGACCCAACACTCTAACCACTAGTCTATCTGACCATACCAGTTACTGACCCACCACTCTAACCACTAGTCTATCTGACCATACCAGTTACTGACCCAACACTCTAACCACTAGTCTATCTGACCATACCAGTTACTGACCACCACTCTAACCACTAGTCTATCTGACCATACCAGTTACTGACCCAACACTCTAACCACTAGTCTATCTGACCATACCAGTTACTGACCCACCACTCTAACCACTAGTCTATCTGACCATACCAGTTACTGACCCACCACTCTAACCACTAGTCTATCTGACCATACCAGTTACTGACCCACCACTCTAACCACTAGTCTATCTGACCATACCAGTTACTGACCCAACACTCTAACCACTAGTCTATCTGACCATACCAGTTACTGACCCACCACTCTAACCACTAGTCTATCTGACCATACCAGTTACTGACCCAACACTCTAACCACTAGTCTACCTGACCATACCAGTTACTGACCCAACACTCTAACCACTAGTCTATCTGACCATACCATACCAGTTACTGACCCACCACTCTAACCACTAGTCTATCTGACCATACCAGTTACTGACCCACCACTCTAACCACTAGTCTATCTGACCATACCAGTTACTGACCCACCACTCTAACCACTAGTCTATCTGACCACCACAACTCTAACCACTAATCTATCTGACCATACCAGTTACTGACCCACCACTCTAACCACTAGTCTATCTGACCATACCAGTTACTGACCCACCACTCTAACCACTAGTCTATCTGACCATACCAGTTACTGACCCAACACTCTAACCACTAGTCTATCTGACCATACCAGTTACTGACCCACCACTCTAACCACTAGTCTATCTGACCATACCAGTTACTGACCCACCACTCTAACCACTAGTCTATCTGACCATACCAGTTACTGACCCACCACTCTAACCACTAGTCTACCTGACCATACCAGTTACTGACCACCACCACTCTAACCACTAGTCTATCTGACCATACCATACCAGTTACTGACCCACCACTCTAACCACTAGTCTATCTGACCATACCAGTTACTGACCCACCACTCTAACCACTAGTCTATCTGACCATACCATACCAGTTACTGACCCAACACTCTAACCACTAGTCTATCTGACCATACCAGTTACTGACCCAACACTCTAACCACTAGTCTATCTGACCATACCAGTTACTGACCCAACACTCTAACCACTAGTCTATCTGACCATACCATACCAGTTACTGACCCACCACTCTAACCACTAGTCTATCTGACCATACCAGTTACTGACCCACCACTCTAACCACTAGTCTATCTGACCATACCATACCAGTTACTGACCCAACACTCTAACCACTAGTCTATCTGACCATACCAGTTACTGACCCAACACTCTAACCACTAGTCTATCTGACCATACCAGTTACTGACCCAACACTCTAACCACTAGTCTATCTGACCATACCATACCAGTTACTGACCCACCACTCTAACCACTAGTCTATCTGACCATACCAGTTACTGACCCACCACTCTAACCACTAGTCTATCTGACCATACCAGTTACTGACCCAACACTCTAACCACTAGTCTATCTGACCATACCAGTTACTGACCCACCACTCTAACCACTAGTCTATCTGACCATACCAGTTACTGACCCACCACTCTAACCACTAGTCTATCTGACCATACCAGTTACTGACCCACCACTCTAACCACTAGTCTATCTGACCATACCAGTTACTGACCCACCACTCTAACCACTAGTCTATCTGACCATACCAGTTACTGACCCACCACTCTAACCACTAGTCTATCTGACCATACCAGTTACTGACCCACACTCTAACCACTAGTCTATCTGACCATACCAGTTACTGACCCACCACTCTAACCACTAGTCTATCTGACCATACCAGTTACTGACCCACCACTCTAACCACTAGTCTATCTGACCATACCAGTTACTGACCCACCACTCTAACCACTAGTCTATCTGACCATACCAGTTACTGACCCACCACTCTAACCACTAGTCTATCTGACCACCACAACTCTAACCACTAGTCTATCTGACCATACCAGTTACTGACCCACCACTCTAACCACTAGTCTATCTGACCATACCAGTTACTGACCCACCACTCTAACCACTAGTCTATCTGACCATACCAGTTACTGACCCAACACTCTAACCACTAGTCTATCTGACCATACCAGTTACTGACCCACCACTCTAACCACTAGTCTATCTGACCATACCAGTTACTGACCCACCACTCTAACCACTAGTCTATCTGACCATACCAGTTACTGACCCACCACTCTAACCACTAGTCTATCTGACCACCACCACTCTAACCACTAGTCTATCTGACCATACCAGTTACTGACCCACCACTCTAACCACTAGTCTATCTGACCATACCAGTTACTGACCCACCACTCTAACCACTAGTCTATCTGACCATACCAGTTACTGACCCAACACTCTAACCACTAGTCTATCTGACCATACCAGTTACTGACCCACCACTCTAACCACTAGTCTATCTGACCATACCAGTTACTGACCCACCACTCTAACCACTAGTCTATCTGACCATACCAGTTACTGACCCACCACTCTAACCACTAGTCTATCTGACCATACCAGTTACTGACCCACCACTCTAACCACTAGTCTATCTGACCATACCAGTTACTGACCCACCACTCTAACCACTAGTCTATCTGACCATACCAGTTACTGACCCAACACTCTAACCACTAGTCTATCTGACCATACCAGTTACTGACCCACCACTCTAACCACTAGTCTATCTGACCATACCAGTTACTGACCCACCACTCTAACCACTAGTCTATCTGACCATACCAGTTACTGACCCACCACTCTAACCACTAGTCTATCTGACCATACCAGTTACTGACCCACCACTCTAACCACTAGTCTATCTGACCACCACCACCACTCTAACCACTAGTCTATCTGACCATACCAGTTACTGACCCACCACTCTAACCACTAGTCTATCTGACCATACCAGTTACTGACCCACCACTCTAACCACTAGTCTATCTGACCATACCAGTTACTGACCCAACACTCTAACCACTAGTCTATCTGACCATACCAGTTACTGACCCACCACTCTAACCACTAGTCTATCTGACCATACCAGTTACTGACCCACCACTCTAACCACTAGTCTATCTGACCATACCAGTTACTGACCCAACACTCTAACCACTAGTCTATCTGACCACCACCACTCTAACCACTAGTCTATCTGACCATACCAGTTACTGACCCACCACTCTAACCACTAGTCTATCTGACCATACCAGTTACTGACCCAACACTCTAACCACTAGTCTATCTGACCATACCAGTTACTGACCCAACACTCTAACCACTAGTCTATCTGACCATACCAGTTACTGACCCACCACTCTAACCACTAGTCTATCTGACCATACCAGTTACTGACTGACCCACACTCTAACCACTAGTCTATCTGACCATACCAGTTACTGACCCACCACTCTAACCACTAGTCTATCTGACCATACCAGTTACTGACCCAACACTCTAACCACTAGTCTATCTGACCATACCAGTTACTGACCCACCACTCTAACCACTAGTCTATCTGACCATACCAGTTACTGACCCACCACTCTAACCACTAGTCTATCTGACCATACCAGTTACTGACCCACCACTCTAACCACTAGTCTATCTGACCATACCAGTTACTGACCCAACACTCTAACCACTAGTCTATCTGACCATACCAGTTACTGACCCACCACTCTAACCACTAGTCTATCTGACCATACCAGTTACTGACCCAACACTCTAACCACTAGTCTATCTGACCATACCAGTTACTGACCCACCACTCTAACCACTAGTCTATCTGACCATACCAGTTACTGACCCACCACTCTAACCACTAGTCTATCTGACCATACCAGTTACTGACCCACCACTCTAACCACTAGTCTATCTGACCATACCAGTTACTGACCCACCACTCTAACCACTAGTCTATCTGACCACCACCACTCTAACCACTAAGTCTATCTGACCATACCAGTTACTGACCCACCACTCTAACCACTAGTCTATCTGACCATACCAGTTACTGACCCACCACTCTAACCACTAGTCTATCTGACCATACCAGTTACTGACCCAACACTCTAACCACTAGTCTATCTGACCATACCAGTTACTGACCCACCACTCTAACCACTAGTCTATCTGACCATACCAGTTACTGACCCACCACTCTAACCACTAGTCTATCTGACCATACCAGTTACTGACCCACCACTCTAACCACTAGTCTATCTGACCATACCAGTTACTGACCACCACCACTCTAACCACTAGTCTATCTGACCATACCATACCAGTTACTGACCCACCACTCTAACCACTAGTCTATCTGACCATACCAGTTACTGACCCACCACTCTAACCACTAGTCTATCTGACCATACCATACCAGTTACTGACCCAACACTCTAACCACTAGTCTATCTGACCATACCAGTTACTGACCCACCACTCTAACCACTAGTCTACCTGACCATACCAGTTACTGACCCAACACTCTAACCACTAGTCTATCTGACCATACCATACCAGTTACTGACCCACCACTCTAACCACTAGTCTATCTGACCATACCAGTTACTGACCCACCACTCTAACCACTAGTCTATCTGACCATACCATACCAGTTACTGACCCCACACTCTAACCACTAGTCTATCTGACCATACCAGTTACTGACCCACCACTCTAACCACTAGTCTATCTGACCATACCAGTTACTGACCCAACACTCTAACCACTAGTCTATCTGACCATACCAGTTACTGACCCACCACTCTAACCACTAGTCTATCTGACCATACCAGTTACTGACCCACCACTCTAACCACTAGTCTATCTGACCATACCAGTTACTGACCCAACACTCTAACCACTAGTCTATCTGACCATACCAGTTACTGACCCACCACTCTAACCACTAGTCTATCTGACCATACCAGTTACTGACCACCACTCTAACCACTAGTCTATCTGACCATACCAGTTACTGACCCACCACTCTAACCACTAGTCTATCTGACCATACCAGTTACTGACCCACCACTCTAACCACTAGTCTATCTGACCATACCAGTTACTGACCCACCACTCTAACCACTAGTCTATCTGACCATACCAGTTACTGACCCACCACTCTAACCACTAGTCTATCTGACCATACCAGTTACTGACCCACCACTCTAACCACTAGTCTATCTGACCATACCAGTTACTGACCCACCACTCTAACCACTAGTCTATCTGACCATACCAGTTACTGACCCACCACTCTAACCACTAGTCTATCTGACCATACCAGTTACTGACCCACCACTCTAACCACTAGTCTATCTGACCACCACCACTCTAACCACTAGTCTATCTGACCATACCAGTTACTGACCCACCACTCTAACCACTAGTCTATCTGACCATACCAGTTACTGACCCACCACTCTAACCACTAGTCTATCTGACCATACCAGTTACTGACCCCACCACTCTAACCACTAGTCTATCTGACCATACCATACCAGTTACTGACCCACCACTCTAACCACTAGTCTATCTGACCATACCAGTTACTGACCCACCACTCTAACCACTAGTCTATCTGACCATACCATACCAGTTACTGACCCAACACTCTAACCACTAGTCTATCTGACCATACCAGTTACTGACCCACCACTCTAACCACTAGTCTATCTGACCATACCAGTTACTGACCCACCACTCTAACCACTAGTCTATCTGACCATACCAGTTACTGACCCACCACTCTAACCACTAGTCTATCTGACCATACCAGTTACTGACCCACCACTCTAACCACTAGTCTATCTGACCATACCATACCAGTTACTGACCCAACACTCTAACCACTAGTCTATCTGACCATACCAGTTACTGACCCACCACTCTAACCACTAGTCTATCTGACCATACCAGTTACTGACCCAACACTCTAACCACTAGTCTATCTGACCATACCATACCAGTTACTGACCCACCACTCTAACCACTAGTCTATCTGACCATACCAGTTACTGACCCACCACTCTAACCACTAGTCTATCTGACCATACCAGTTACTGACCCAACACTCTAACCACTAGTCTATCTGACCATACCAGTTACTGACCCACCACTCTAACCACTAGTCTATCTGACCATACCAGTTACTGACCCACCACTCTAACCACTAGTCTATCTGACCATACCAGTTACTGACCCAACACTCTAACCACTAGTCTATCTGACCATACCAGTTACTGACCACCACTCTAACCACTAGTCTATCTGACCATACCAGTTACTGACCCAACACTCTAACCACTAGTCTATCTGACCATACCAGTTACTGACCCAACACTCTAACCACTAGTCTATCTGACCATACCAGTTACTGACCACCACTCTAACCACTAGTCTATCTGACCATACCAGTTACTGACCCACCACTCTAACCACTAGTCTATCTGACCATACCAGTTACTGACCCACCACTCTAACCACTAGTCTATCTGACCATACCAGTTACTGACCCACCACTCTAACCACTAGTCTATCTGACCACCACCACTCTAACCACTAGTCTATCTGACCATACCAGTTACTGACCCACCACTCTAACCACTAGTCTATCTGACCATACCAGTTACTGACCCACCACTCTAACCACTAGTCTATCTGACCATACCAGTTACTGACCCCACCACTCTAACCACTAGTCTATCTGACCATACCATACCAGTTACTGACCCACCACTCTAACCACTAGTCTATCTGACCATACCAGTTACTGACCCACCACTCTAACCACTAGTCTATCTGACCATACCATACCAGTTACTGACCCACACTCTAACCACTAGTCTATCTGACCATACCAGTTACTGACCCAACACTCTAACCACTAGTCTATCTGACCATACCAGTTACTGACCCAACACTCTAACCACTAGTCTATCTGACCATACCATACCAGTTACTGACCCACCACTCTAACCACTAGTCTATCTGACCATACCAGTTACTGACCCACCACTCTAACCACTAGTCTATCTGACCATACCATACCAGTTACTGACCCAACACTCTAACCACTAGTCTATCTGACCATACCAGTTACTGACCCACACTCTAACCACTAGTCTACCTGACCATACCAGTTACTGACCCAACACTCTAACCACTAGTCTATCTGACCATACCATACCAGTTACTGACCCACCACTCTAACCACTAGTCTATCTGACCATACCAGTTACTGACCCACCACTCTAACCACTAGTCTATCTGACCATACCAGTTACTGACCCAACACTCTAACCACTAGTCTATCTGACCATACCAGTTACTGACCCACCACTCTAACCACTAGTCTATCTGACCATACCAGTTACTGACCCACCACTCTAACCACTAGTCTATCTGACCATACCAGTTACTGACCCAACACTCTAACCACTAGTCTATCTGACCATACCAGTTACTGACCCACCACTCTAACCACTAGTCTATCTGACCATACCAGTTACTGACCCACCACTCTAACCACTAGTCTATCTGACCATACCAGTTACTGACCCACCACTCTAACCACTAGTCTATCTGACCATACCAGTTACTGACCCACCACTCTAACCACTAGTCTATCTGACCATACCAGTTACTGACCCACCACTCTAACCACTAGTCTATCTGACCATACCAGTTACTGACCCACCACTCTAACCACTAGTCTATCTGACCATACCAGTTACTGACCCACCACTCTAACCACTAGTCTATCTGACCATACCAGTTACTGACCCACCACTCTAACCACTAGTCTATCTGACCATACCAGTTACTGACCCACCACTCTAACCACTAGTCTATCTGACCACCACCACTCTAACCACTAGTCTATCTGACCATACCAGTTACTGACCCACCACTCTAACCACTAGTCTATCTGACCATACCAGTTACTGACCCACCACTCTAACCACTAGTCTATCTGACCATACCAGTTACTGACCCCACCACTCTAACCACTAGTCTATCTGACCATACCAGTTACTGACCCACCACTCTAACCACTAGTCTATCTGACCATACCAGTTACTGACCCAACACTCTAACCACTAGTCTATCTGACCACCACCACTCTAACCACTAGTCTACCTGACCATACCAGTTACTGACCCACCACTCTAACCACTAGTCTATCTGACCATACCAGTTACTGACCCACCACTCTAACCACTAGTCTATCTGACCATACCAGTTACTGACCCACCACTCTAACCACTAGTCTATCTGACCATACCAGTTACTGACCCAACACTCTAACCACTAGTCTATCTGACCATACCAGTTACTGACCACCACCACTCTAACCACTAGTCTATCTGACCATACCAGTTACTGACCCACCACTCTAACCACTAGTCTATCTGACCATACCAGTTACTGACCCAACACTCTAACCACTAGTCTATCTGACCACCACCACTCTAACCACTAGTCTATCTGACCATACCAGTTACTGACCCACCACTCTAACCACTAGTCTATCTGACCATACCAGTTACTGACCCACCACTCTAACCACTAGTCTATCTGACCATACCAGTTACTGACCCACCACTCTAACCACTAGTCTATCTGACCATACCAGTTACTGACCCAACACTCTAACCACTAGTCTATCTGACCATACCAGTTACTGACCCACCACTCTAACCACTAGTCTATCTGACCATACCAGTTACTGACCCACCACTCTAACCACTAGTCTATCTGACCATACCAGTTACTGACCCACCACTCTAACCACTAGTCTATCTGACCACCACAACTCTAACCACTAGTCTATCTGACCATACCAGTTACTGACCCACCACTCTAACCACTAGTCTATCTGACCATACCAGTTACTGACCCACCACTCTAACCACTAGTCTATCTGACCATACCAGTTACTGACCCAACACTCTAACCACTAGTCTATCTGACCATACCAGTTACTGACCCACCACTCTAACCACTAGTCTATCTGACCATACCAGTTACTGACCCACCACTCTAACCACTAGTCTATCTGACCATACCAGTTACTGACCCACCACTCTAACCACTAGTCTATCTGACCATACCAGTTACTGACCCACCACTCTAACCACTAGTCTATCTGACCATACCAGTTACTGACCCACCACTCTAACCACTAGTCTATCTGACCATACCAGTTACTGACCCACCACTCTAACCACTAGTCTATCTGACCATACCAGTTACTGACCCACCACTCTAACCACTAGTCTATCTGACCACCACCACTCTAACCACTAGTCTATCTGACCATACCAGTTACTGACCCACCACTCTAACCACTAGTCTATCTGACCATACCAGTTACTGACCCACCACTCTAACCACTAGTCTATCTGACCATACCAGTTACTGACCCCACCACTCTAACCACTAGTCTATCTGACCATACCAGTTACTGACCCACCACTCTAACCACTAGTCTATCTGACCATACCAGTTACTGACCCACCACTCTAACCACTAGTCTATCTGACCATACCAGTTACTGACCCACCACTCTAACCACTAGTCTATCTGACCATACCAGTTACTGACCCACCACTCTAACCACTAGTCTATCTGACCATACCATACCAGTTACTGACCCAACACTCTAACCACTAGTCTATCTGACCATACCAGTTACTGACCCACCACTCTAACCACTAGTCTATCTGACCATACCAGTTACTGACCCACCACTCTAACCACTAGTCTATCTGACCATACCATACCAGTTACTGACCCACCACTCTAACCACTAGTCTATCTGACCATACCAGTTACTGACCCACCACTCTAACCACTAGTCTATCTGACCATACCAGTTACTGACCCAACACTCTAACCACTAGTCTATCTGACCATACCAGTTACTGACCCACCACTCTAACCACTAGTCTATCTGACCATACCAGTTACTGACCCACCACTCTAACCACTAGTCTATCTGACCATACCAGTTACTGACCCACCACTCTAACCACTAGTCTATCTGACCATACCAGTTACTGACCCACCACTCTAACCACTAGTCTATCTGACCATACCAGTTACTGACCCACCACTCTAACCACTAGTCTATCTGACCATACCAGTTACTGACCCACCACTCTAACCACTAGTCTATCTGACCATACCAGTTACTGACCCACCACTCTAACCACTAGTCTATCTGACCATACCAGTTACTGACCCACCACTCTAACCACTAGTCTATCTGACCATACCAGTTACTGACCCACCACTCTAACCACTAGTCTATCTGACCATACCAGTTACTGACCCACCACTCTAACCACTAGTCTATCTGACCATACCAGTTACTGACCCACCACTCTAACCACTAGTCTATCTGACCATACCAGTTACTGACCCACCACTCTAACCACTAGTCTATCTGACCACCACCACTCTAACCACTAGTCTATCTGACCATACCAGTTACTGACCCACCACTCTAACCACTAGTCTATCTGACCATACCAGTTACTGACCCACCACTCTAACCACTAGTCTATCTGACCATACCAGTTACTGACCCACCACTCTAACCACTAGTCTATCTGACCATACCAGTTACTGACCCACCACTCTAACCACTAGTCTATCTGACCATACCAGTTACTGACCCACCACTCTAACCACTAGTCTATCTGACCACCACCACTCTAACCACTAGTCTATCTGACCATACCAGTTACTGACCCACCACTCTAACCACTAGTCTATCTGACCATACCAGTTACTGACCCACCACTCTAACCACTAGTCTATCTGACCATACCAGTTACTGACCCACCACTCTAACCACTAGTCTATCTGACCATACCAGTTACTGACCCAACACTCTAACCACTAGTCTATCTGACCATACCAGTTACTGACCCCACCACTCTAACCACTAGTCTATCTGACCATACCAGTTACTGACCCACCACTCTAACCACTAGTCTATCTGACCATACCAGTTACTGACCCAACACTCTAACCACTAGTCTATCTGACCACCACCACTCTAACCACTAGTCTACCTGACCATACCAGTTACTGACCCACCACTCTAACCACTAGTCTATCTGACCATACCAGTTACTGACCCACCACTCTAACCACTAGTCTATCTGACCATACCAGTTACTGACCCACCACTCTAACCACTAGTCTATCTGACCATACCAGTTACTGACCCAACACTCTAACCACTAGTCTATCTGACCATACCAGTTACTGACCCACCACTCTAACCACTAGTCTATCTGACCATACCAGTTACTGACCCACCACTCTAACCACTAGTCTATCTGACCATACCAGTTACTGACCCACCACTCTAACCACTAGTCTATCTGACCACCACAACTCTAACCACTATCTATCTGACCATACCAGTTACTGACCCACCACTCTAACCACTAGTCTATCTGACCATACCAGTTACTGACCCACCACTCTAACCACTAGTCTATCTGACCATACCAGTTACTGACCCAACACTCTAACCACTAGTCTATCTGACCATACCAGTTACTGACCCACCACTCTAACCACTAGTCTATCTGACCATACCAGTTACTGACCCACCACTCTAACCACTAGTCTATCTGACCATACCAGTTACTGACCCACCACTCTAACCACTAGTCTATCTGACCATACCAGTTACTGACCCACCACTCTAACCACTAGTCTATCTGACCATACCAGTTACTGACCCACCACTCTAACCACTAGTCTATCTGACCACCACCACTCTAACCACTAGTCTATCTGACCATACCAGTTACTGACCCACCACTCTAACCACTAGTCTATCTGACCATACCAGTTACTGACCCACCACTCTAACCACTAGTCTATCTGACCATACCAGTTACTGACCACCACCACTCTAACCACTAGTCTATCTGACCATACCAGTTACTGACCCACCACTCTAACCACTAGTCTACCTGACCATACCAGTTACTGACCCAACACTCTAACCACTAGTCTATCTGACCATACCAGTTATTGACCCACCACTCTAACCACTAGTCTACCTGACCATACCAGTTACTGACCCACCACTCTAACCACGTGTCTATCTGACCATACCAGTTACTGACCCACCACTCTAACCACTAGTCTATCTGACCATACCAGTTACTGACCCACCACTCTAACCACTAGTCTATCTGACCACCACCACTCTAACCACTAGTCTATCTGACCATACCAGTTACTGACCCACCACTCTAACCACTAGTCTATCTGACCACCACAACTCTAACCACTAGTCTATCTGACCATACCAGTTACTGACCCACCACTCTAACCACTAGTCTATCTGACCATACCAGTTACTGACCCACCACTCTAACCACTAGTCTATCTGACCATACCAGTTACTGACCCACCACTCTAACCACTAGTCTATCTGACCATACCAGTTACTGACCCACCACTCTAACCACTAGTCTATCTGACCATACCAGTTACTGACCCACCACTCTAACCACTAGTCTATCTGACCATACCAGTTACTGACCCACCACTCTAACCACTAGTCTATCTGACCATACCAGTTACTGACCCACCACTCTAACCACTAGTCTATCTGACCATACCAGTTACTGACCCACCACTCTAACCACTAGTTCTGACACCACCACTCTAACCACTAGTCTATCTGACCATACCAGTTACTGACCCACCACTCTAACCACTAGTCTATCTGACCATACCAGTTACTGACCCACCACTCTAACCACTAGTCTATCTGACCATACCAGTTACTGACCCACCACTCTAACCACTAGTCTATCTGACCATACCAGTTACTGACCCACCACTCTAACCACTAGTCTATCTGACCATACCAGTTACTGACCCACCACTCTAACCACTAGTCTATCTGACCATACCAGTTACTGACCCACCACTCTAACCACTAGTCTATCTGACCATACCAGTTACTGACCCACCACTCTAACCACTAGTCTATCTGACCATACCAGTTACTGACCCACCACTCTAACCACTAGTCTATCTGACCATACCAGTTACTGACCCACCACTCTAACCACTAGTCTATCTGACCATACCAGTTACTGACACCACCACTCTAACCACTAGTCTATCTGACCATACCAGTTACTGACCCACCACTCTAACCACTAGTCTATCTGACCATACCAGTTACTGACCCACCACTCTAACCACTAGTCTATCTGACCATACCAGTTACTGACCCAACACTCTAACCACTAGTCTATCTGACCATACCAGTTACTGACCCACCACTCTAACCACTAGTCTATCTGACCATACCAGTTACTGACCCACCACTCTAACCACTAGTCTATCTGACCATACCATACCAGTTACTGACCCACCACTCTAACCACTAGTCTATCTGACCATACCAGTTACTGACCCACCACTCTAACCACTAGTCTATCTGACCATACCATACCAGTTACTGACCCAACACTCTAACCACTAGTCTATCTGACCATACCAGTTACTGACCCACCACTCTAACCACTAGTCTATCTGACCATACCAGTTACTGACCCACCACTCTAACCACTAGTCTATCTGACCATACCATACCAGTTACTGACCCACCACTCTAACCACTAGTCTATCTGACCATACCAGTTACTGACCCACCACTCTAACCACTAGTCTATCTGACCATACCAGTTACTGACCCAACACTCTAACCACTAGTCTATCTGACCATACCAGTTACTGACCCACCACTCTAACCACTAGTCTATCTGACCATACCAGTTACTGACCCACCACTCTAACCACTAGTCTATCTGACCATACCAGTTACTGACCCACCACTCTAACCACTAGTCTATCTGACCATACCAGTTACTGACCCACCACTCTAACCACTAGTCTATCTGACCATACCAGTTACTGACCCACCACTCTAACCACTAGTCTATCTGACCATACCAGTTACTGACCCACCACTCTAACCACTAGTCTATCTGACCATACCAGTTACTGACCCACCACTCTAACCACTAGTCTATCTGACCATACCAGTTACTGACCCACCACTCTAACCACTAGTCTATCTGACCATACCAGTTACTGACCCACCACTCTAACCACTAGTCTATCTGACCATACCAGTTACTGACCCACCACTCTAACCACTAGTCTATCTGACCATACCAGTTACTGACCCACCACTCTAACCACTAGTCTATCTGACCATACCAGTTACTGACCCACCACTCTAACCACTAGTCTATCTGACCATACCAGTTACTGACCCACCACTCTAACCACTAGTCTATCTGACCACCACCACTCTAACCACTAGTCTATCTGACCATACCAGTTACTGACCCACCACTCTAACCACTAGTCTATCTGACCATACCAGTTACTGACCCACCACTCTAACCACTAGTCTATCTGACCATACCAGTTACTGACCCACCACTCTAACCACTAGTCTATCTGACCATACCAGTTACTGACCCACCACTCTAACCACTAGTCTATCTGACCATACCAGTTACTGACCCACCACTCTAACCACTAGTCTATCTGACCATACCAGTTACTGACCCACCACTCTAACCACTAGTCTATCTGACCATACCAGTTACTGACCCACCACTCTAACCACTAGTCTATCTGACCATACCAGTTACTGACCCACCACTCTAACCACTAGTCTATCTGACCATACCAGTTACTGACCCACCACTCTAACCACTAGTCTATCTGACCATACCATACCAGTTACTGACCCAACACTCTAACCACTAGTCTATCTGACCACCACCACTCTAACCACTAGTCTATCTGACCATACCAGTTACTGACCCACCACTCTAACCACTAGTCTATCTGACCATACCAGTTACTGACCCACCACTCTAACCACTAGTCTATCTGACCATACCAGTTACTGACCCACCACTCTAACCACTAGTCTATCTGACCATACCAGTTACTGACCCACCACTCTAACCACTAGTCTATCTGACCATACCAGTTACTGACCCACCACTCTAACCACTAGTCTATCTGACCATACCAGTTACTGACCCACCACTCTAACCACTAGTCTATCTGACCATACCAGTTACTGACCCACCACTCTAACCACTAGTCTATCTGACCATACCAGTTACTGACCCACCACTCTAACCACTAGTCTATCTGACCATACCAGTTACTGACCCACCACTCTAACCACTAGTCTATCTGACCATACCAGTTACTGACCCACCACTCTAACCACTAGTCTATCTGACCATACCAGTTACTGACCCACCACTCTAACCACTAGTCTATCTGACCATACCAGTTACTGACCCACCACTCTAACCACTAGTCTATCTGACCATACCAGTTACTGACCCACCACTCTAACCACTAGTCTATCTGACCATACCAGTTACTGACCCACCACTCTAACCACTAGTCTATCTGACCATACCAGTTACTGACCCACCACTCTAACCACTAGTCTATCTGACCATACCATACCAGTTACTGACCCACCACTCTAACCACTAGTCTATCTGACCATACCAGTTACTGACCCACCACTCTAACCACTAGTCTATCTGACCATACCAGTTACTGACCCCACACTCTAACCACTAGTCTATCTGACCATACCAGTTACTGACCCACCACTCTAACCACTAGTCTATCTGACCATACCAGTTACTGACCCACCACTCTAACCACTAGTCTATCTGACCATACCATACCAGTTACTGACCCACCACTCTAACCACTAGTCTATCTGACCATACCAGTTACTGACCCACCACTCTAACCACTAGTCTATCTGACCATACCAGTTACTGACCCAACACTCTAACCACTAGTCTATCTGACCATACCAGTTACTGACCCACCACTCTAACCACTAGTCTATCTGACCATACCAGTTACTGACCCACCACTCTAACCACTAGTCTATCTGACCATACCAGTTACTGACCCAACACTCTAACCACTAGTCTATCTGACCATACCAGTTACTGACCCACCACTCTAACCACTAGTCTATCTGACCATACCAGTTACTGACCCAACACTCTAACCACTAGTCTATCTGACCATACCAGTTACTGACCCACCACTCTAACCACTAGTCTATCTGACCATACCAGTTACTGACCCACCACTCTAACCACTAGTCTATCTGACCATACCAGTTACTGACCCACCACTCTAACCACTAGTCTATCTGACCATACCAGTTACTGACCCACCACTCTAACCACTAGTCTATCTGACCATACCAGTTACTGACCCACCACTCTAACCACTAGTCTATCTGACCATACCAGTTACTGACCCACCACTCTAACCACTAGTCTATCTGACCATACCAGTTACTGACCCACCACTCTAACCACTAGTCTATCTGACCATACCAGTTACTGACCCAACACTCTAACCACTAGTCTATCTGACCACCACCACTCTAACCACTAGTCTATCTGACCATACCAGTTACTGACCCACCACTCTAACCACTAGTCTATCTGACCATACCAGTTACTGACCCACCACTCTAACCACTAGTCTATCTGACCATACCAGTTACTGACCCACCACTCTAACCACTAGTCTATCTGACCATACCAGTTACTGACCCAACACTCTAACCACTAGTCTATCTGACCATACCAGTTACTGACCCACCACTCTAACCACTAGTCTATCTGACCATACCAGTTACTGACCCACCACTCTAACCACTAGTCTATCTGACCATACCAGTTACTGACCCACCACTCTAACCACTAGTCTATCTGACCATACCAGTTACTGACCCACCACTCTAACCACTAGTCTATCTGACCATACCAGTTACTGACCCACCACTCTAACCACTAGTCTATCTGACCATACCATACCAGTTACTGACCCACCACTCTAACCACTAGTCTATCTGACCATACCAGTTACTGACCACACTCTAACTGCACTAGTCTCAACTACCCACCACTGTTACTGACTAGTTTCAACTGTTCTGACCTACCATTACCGACCATCTCACACTATGAACATAACATCTGACCATACCTGTTACTGACCACCCACACAACCAAGTCTACTGACCACCCCACATACCTAGACCTCTCCAGTTCTACCTAGTCTACTGACCATACCAGTTACTCTACCACTGTCTTCTCCACCTCATTCTGACTGTTACCATTAACCACTACTCTAACCACTTTACCATACCAGCTGATGACCAACACTCTAAACTAATTGAGATTACTGACCCACCACTCTAACCACTAGTCTATCTGACCATACCAGTTACTGACCCAACCACTCTAACCACTAGTCTATCTGACCATACATACCAGTTACTGACCCACCACTCTAACCACTAGTCTATCTGACCATACCAGTTACTGACCCACCACTCTAACCACTAGTCTATCTGACCATACCAGTTACTGACCCAACACTCTAACCACTAGTCTATCTGACCATACCAGTTACTGACCCACCACTCTAACCACTAGTCTATCTGACCATACCAGTTACTGACCACCACTCTAACCACTAGTCTATCTGACCATACCAGTTACTGACCCACCACTCTAACCACTAGTCTATCTGACCATACCAGTTACTGACCACCACTCTAACCACTAGTCTATCTGACCATACCAGTTACTGACCCAACACTCTAACCACTAGTCTATCTGACCATACCAGTTACTGACCCACCACTCTAACCACTAGTCTATCTGACCATACCAGTTACTGACCCACCACTCTAACCACTAGTCTATCTGACCATACCAGTTACTGACCCACCACTCTAACCACTAGTCTATCTGACCATACCAGTTACTGACCCACCACTCTAACCACTAGTCTATCTGACCATACCAGTTACTGACCCACCACTCTAACCACTAGTCTATCTGACCATACCAGTTACTGACCCACCACTCTAACCACTAGTCTATCTGACCATACCAGTTACTGACCCACCACTCTAACCACTAGTCTATCTGACCATACCAGTTACTGACCCAACACTCTAACCACTAGTCTATCTGACCACCACCACTCTAACCACTAGTCTATCTGACCATACCAGTTACTGACCCACCACTCTAACCACTAGTCTATCTGACCATACCAGTTACTGACCCACCACTCTAACCACTAGTCTATCTGACCATACCAGTTACTGACCCACCACTCTAACCACTAGTCTATCTGACCATACCAGTTACTGACCCAACACTCTAACCACTAGTCTATCTGACCATACCAGTTACTGACCCACCACTCTAACCACTAGTCTATCTGACCATACCAGTTACTGACCCACCACTCTAACCACTAGTCTATCTGACCATACCAGTTACTGACCCACCACTCTAACCACTAGTCTATCTGACCATACCAGTTACTGACCCACCACTCTAACCACTAGTCTATCTGACCATACCAGTTACTGACCCACCACTCTAACCACTAGTCTATCTGACCACCACCACTCTAACCACTAGTCTATCTGACCATACCAGTTACTGACCCACCACTCTAACCACTAGTCTATCTGACCATACCAGTTACTGACCCACCACTCTAACCACTAGTCTATCTGACCATACCAGTTACTGACCACCACCACTCTAACCACTAGTCTATCTGACCATACCAGTTACTGACCCACCACTCTAACCACTAGTCTATCTGACCATACCAGTTACTGACCCACCACTCTAACCACTAGTCTATCTGACCATACCATACCAGTTACTGACCCAACACTCTAACCACTAGTCTATCTGACCATACCAGTTACTGACCCAACACTCTAACCACTAGTCTATCTGACCATACCAGTTACTGACCCACCACTCTAACCACTAGTCTATCTGACCATACCAGTTACTGACCCACCACTCTAACCACTAGTCTATCTGACCATACCAGTTACTGACCCACCACTCTAACCACTAGTCTATCTGACCATACCAGTTACTGACCCAACACTCTAACCACTAGTCTATCTGACCATACCAGTTACTGACCCACCACTCTAACCACTAGTCTATCTGACCATACCAGTTACTGACCACCACTCTAACCACTAGTCTATCTGACCATACCAGTTACTGACCCAACACTCTAACCACTAGTCTATCTGACCATACCAGTTACTGACCACCACTCTAACCACTAGTCTATCTGACCATACCAGTTACTGACCCAACACTCTAACCACTAGTCTATCTGACCATACCAGTTACTGACCCACCACTCTAACCACTAGTCTATCTGACCATACCAGTTACTGACCCACCACTCTAACCACTAGTCTATCTGACCATACCAGTTACTGACCCACCACTCTAACCACTAGTCTATCTGACCATACCAGTTACTGACCCACCACTCTAACCACTAGTCTATCTGACCATACCAGTTACTGACCCACCACTCTAACCACTAGTCTATCTGACCATACCAGTTACTGACCCACCACTCTAACCACTAGTCTATCTGACCATACCAGTTACTGACCCACCACTCTAACCACTAGTCTATCTGACCCATACCAGTTACTGACCCAACACTCTAACCACTAGTCTATCTGACCATACCAGTTACTGACCCACCACTCTAACCACTAGTCTATCTGACCATACCAGTTACTGACCACCACCACTCTAACCACTAGTCTATCTGACCATACCATACCAGTTACTGACCCACCACTCTAACCACTAGTCTATCTGACCATACCAGTTACTGACCCACCACTCTAACCACTAGTCTATCTGACCATACCATACCAGTTACTGACCCAACACTCTAACCACTAGTCTATCTGACCATACCAGTTACTGACCCAACACTCTAACCACTAGTCTATCTGACCATACCAGTTACTGACCCAACACTCTAACCACTAGTCTATCTGACCATACCAGTTACTGACCCACCACTCTAACCACTAGTCTATCTGACCATACCAGTTACTGACCCACCACTCTAACCACTAGTCTATCTGACCATACCATACCAGTTACTGACCCAACACTCTAACCACTAGTCTATCTGACCATACCAGTTACTGACCCAACACTCTAACCACTAGTCTATCTGACCATACCAGTTACTGACCCAACACTCTAACCACTAGTCTATCTGACCACCATACCAGTTACTGACCCACCACTCTAACCACTAGTCTATCTGACCATACCAGTTACTGACCCACCACTCTAACCACTAGTCTATCTGACCATACCAGTTACTGACCCAACACTCTAACCACTAGTCTATCTGACCATACCAGTTACTGACCCACCACTCTAACCACTAGTCTATCTGACCATACCAGTTACTGACCACCACTCTAACCACTAGTCTATCTGACCATACCAGTTACTGACCCAACACTCTAACCACTAGTCTATCTGACCATACCAGTTACTGACCACCACTCTAACCACTAGTCTATCTGACCATACCAGTTACTGACCCAACACTCTAACCACTAGTCTATCTGACCATACCAGTTACTGACCCACCACTCTAACCACTAGTCTATCTGACCATACCAGTTACTGACCCACCACTCTAACCACTAGTCTATCTGACCATACCAGTTACTGACCCACCACTCTAACCACTAGTCTATCTGACCATACCAGTTACTGACCCACCACTCTAACCACTAGTCTATCTGACCATACCAGTTACTGACCCACCACTCTAACCACTAGTCTATCTGACCATACCAGTTACTGACCCACCACTCTAACCACTAGTCTATCTGACCATACCAGTTACTGACCCACCACTCTAACCACTAGTCTATCTGACCATACCAGTTACTGACCCAACACTCTAACCACTAGTCTATCTGACCACCACCACTCTAACCACTAGTCTATCTGACCATACCAGTTACTGACCCACCACTCTAACCACTAGTCTATCTGACCATACCAGTTACTGACCCACCACTCTAACCACTAGTCTATCTGACCATACCAGTTACTGACCCACCACTCTAACCACTAGTCTATCTGACCATACCAGTTACTGACCCAACACTCTAACCACTAGTCTATCTGACCATACCAGTTACTGACCCACCACTCTAACCACTAGTCTATCTGACCATACCAGTTACTGACCCACCACTCTAACCACTAGTCTATCTGACCATACCAGTTACTGACCCACCACTCTAACCACTAGTCTATCTGACCATACCAGTTACTGACCCACCACTCTAACCACTAGTCTATCTGACCATACCAGTTACTGACCCACCACTCTAACCACTAGTCTATCTGACCACCACCACTCTAACCACTAGTCTATCTGACCATACCAGTTACTGACCCACCACTCTAACCACTAGTCTATCTGACCATACCAGTTACTGACC
The DNA here is from genome assembly GCF_002021735.2 of Oncorhynchus kisutch. NCBI lineage: Eukaryota > Metazoa > Chordata > Actinopteri > Salmoniformes > Salmonidae > Oncorhynchus > Oncorhynchus kisutch. The sequence goes on along the minus strand of NW_022265534.1, from coordinate 151,315 downwards.
CCACCACTCTAACCACTAGTCTATCTGACCATACCATACCAGTTACTGACCCACCACTCTAACCACTAGTCTATCTGACCATACCAGTTACTGACCCACCACTCTAACCACTAGTCTATCTGACCATACCATACCAGTTACTGACCCAACACTCTAACCACTAGTCTATCTGACCATACCAGTTACTGACCCACCACTCTAACCACTAGTCTATCTGACCATACCAGTTACTGACCCACCACTCTAACCACTAGTCTATCTGACCATACCATACCAGTTACTGACCCACCACTCTAACCACTAGTCTATCTGACCATACCAGTTACTGACCCACCACTCTAACCACTAGTCTATCTGACCATACCATACCAGTTACTGACCCAACACTCTAACCACTAGTCTATCTGACCATACCAGTTACTGACCCAACACTCTAACCACTAGTCTATCTGACCATACCAGTTACTGACCCAACACTCTAACCACTAGTCTATCTGACCATACCATACCAGTTACTGACCCACCACTCTAACCACTAGTCTATCTGACCATACCAGTTACTGACCCACCACTCTAACCACTAGTCTATCTGACCATACCAGTTACTGACCCAACACTCTAACCACTAGTCTATCTGACCATACCAGTTACTGACCCACCACTCTAACCACTAGTCTATCTGACCATACCAGTTACTGACCACCACTCTAACCACTAGTCTATCTGACCATACCAGTTACTGACCCAACACTCTAACCACTAGTCTATCTGACCATACCAGTTACTGACCACCACTCTAACCACTAGTCTATCTGACCATACCAGTTACTGACCCAACACTCTAACCACTAGTCTATCTGACCATACCAGTTACTGACCCACCACTCTAACCACTAGTCTATCTGACCATACCAGTTACTGACCACCACTCTAACCACTAGTCTATCTGACCATACCAGTTACTGACCCACCACTCTAACCACTAGTCTACCTGACCATACCAGTTACTGACCCACCACTCTAACCACTAGTCTATCTGACCATACCAGTTACTGACCCACCACTCTAACCACTTGTCTATCTGACCATACCAGTTACTGACCCACCACTCTAACCACTAGTCTATCTGACCATACCAGTTACTGACCCACCACTCTAACCACTAGTCTATCTGACCACCACCACTCTAACCACTAGTCTATCTGACCATACCAGTTACTGACCCACCACTCTAACCACTAGTCTATCTGACCATACCAGTTACTGACCCACCACTCTAACCACTAGTCTATCTGACCATACCAGTTACTGACCCACCACTCTAACCACTAGTCTATCTGACCATACCAGTTACTGACCCACCACTCTAACCACTAGTCTATCTGACCATACCAGTTACTGACCCAACACTCTAACCACTAGTCTATCTGACCACCACCACTCTAACCACTAGTCTATCTGACCATACCAGTTACTGACCCACCACTCTAACCACTAGTCTATCTGACCATACCAGTTACTGACCCACCACTCTAACCACTAGTCTATCTGACCATACCAGTTACTGACCCACCACTCTAACCACTAGTCTATCTGACCATACCAGTTACTGACCCAACACTCTAACCACTAGTCTATCTGACCATACCAGTTACTGACCCCACCACTCTAACCACTAGTCTATCTGACCATACCAGTTACTGACCCACCACTCTAACCACTAGTCTATCTGACCATACCAGTTACTGACCCAACACTCTAACCACTAGTCTATCTGACCACCACCACTCTAACCACTAGTCTATCTGACCATACCAGTTACTGACCCACCACTCTAACCACTAGTCTATCTGACCATACCAGTTACTGACCCACCACTCTAACCACTAGTCTATCTGACCATACCAGTTACTGACCCACCACTCTAACCACTAGTCTATCTGACCATACCAGTTACTGACCCAACACTCTAACCACTAGTCTATCTGACCATACCAGTTACTGACCCACCACTCTAACCACTAGTCTATCTGACCATACCAGTTACTGACCCACCACTCTAACCACTAGTCTATCTGACCATACCAGTTACTGACCCACCACTCTAACCACTAGTCTATCTGACCACCACAACTCTAACCACTAGTCTATCTGACCATACCAGTTACTGACCCACCACTCTAACCACTAGTCTATCTGACCATACCAGTTACTGACCCACCACTCTAACCACTAGTCTATCTGACCATACCAGTTACTGACCCAACACTCTAACCACTAGTCTATCTGACCATACCAGTTACTGACCCACCACTCTAACCACTAGTCTATCTGACCATACCAGTTACTGACCCACCACTCTAACCACTAGTCTATCTGACCATACCAGTTACTGACCCACCACTCTAACCACTAGTCTATCTGACCATACCAGTTACTGACCCACCACTCTAACCACTAGTCTATCTGACCATACCAGTTACTGACCCACCACTCTAACCACTAGTCTATCTGACCACCACCACTCTAACCACTAGTCTATCTGACCATACCAGTTACTGACCCACCACTCTAACCACTAGTCTATCTGACCATACCAGTTACTGACCCACCACTCTAACCACTAGTCTATCTGACCATACCAGTTACTGACCCCACCACTCTAACCACTAGTCTATCTGACCATACCAGTTACTGACCCACCACTCTAACCACTAGTCTATCTGACCATACCAGTTACTGACCCAACACTCTAACCACTAGTCTATCTGACCATACCAGTTACTGACCCACCACTCTAACCACTAGTCTATCTGACCATACCAGTTACTGACCCACCACTCTAACCACTAGTCTATCTGACCATACCAGTTACTGACCCACCACTCTAACCACTAGTCTATCTGACCATACCAGTTACTGACCCACCACTCTAACCACTAGTCTATCTGACCACCACCACTCTAACCACTAGTCTATCTGACCATACCAGTTACTGACCCACCACTCTAACCACTAGTCTATCTGACCACCACAACTCTAACCACTAGTCTATCTGACCATACCAGTTACTGACCCACCACTCTAACCACTAGTCTATCTGACCATACCAGTTACTGACCCACCACTCTAACCACTAGTCTATCTGACCATACCAGTTACTGACCCCACACTCTAACCACTAGTCTATCTGACCATACCAGTTACTGACCCACCACTCTAACCACTAGTCTATCTGACCATACCAGTTACTGACCCACCACTCTAACCACTAGTCTATCTGACCATACCAGTTACTGACCCACCACTCTAACCACTAGTCTATCTGACCATACCAGTTACTGACCCACCACTCTAACCACTAGTCTATCTGACCACCACCACTCTAACCACTAGTCTATCTGACCATACCAGTTACTGACCCACCACTCTAACCACTAGTCTATCTGACCATACCAGTTACTGACCCACCACTCTAACCACTAGTCTATCTGACCATACCAGTTACTGACCCCACCACTCTAACCACTAGTCTATCTGACCATACCAGTTACTGACCCACCACTCTAACCACTAGTCTATCTGACCATACCAGTTACTGACCCACCACTCTAACCACTAGTCTATCTGACCATACCAGTTACTGACCCAACACTCTAACCACTAGTCTATCTGACCATACCAGTTACTGACCCACCACTCTAACCACTAGTCTATCTGACCATACCAGTTACTGACCCACCACTCTAACCACTAGTCTATCTGACCATACCAGTTACTGACCCACCACTCTAACCACTAGTCTATCTGACCATACCAGTTACTGACCCACCACTCTAACCACTAGTCTATCTGACCATACCATACCAGTTACTGACCCACCACTCTAACCACTAGTCTATCTGACCATACCAGTTACTGACCCACCACTCTAACCACTAGTCTATCTGACCATACCAGTTACTGACCCACCACTCTAACCACTAGTCTATCTGACCATACCAGTTACTGACCCACCACTCTAACCACTAGTCTATCTGACCATACCAGTTACTGACCCACCACTCTAACCACTAGTCTATCTGACCATACCAGTTACTGACCCACCACTCTAACCACTAGTCTATCTGACCATACCAGTTACTGACCCAACACTCTAACCACTAGTCTATCTGACCATACCAGTTACTGACCCACCACTCTAACCACTAGTCTATCTGACCATACCAGTTACTGACCCACCACTCTAACCACTAGTCTATCTGACCATACCAGTTACTGACCCACCACTCTAACCACTAGTCTATCTGACCACCACAACTCTAACCACTAGTCTATCTGACCATACCAGTTACTGACCCACCACTCTAACCACTAGTCTATCTGACCATACCAGTTACTGACCCACCACTCTAACCACTAGTCTATCTGACCATACCAGTTACTGACCCAACACTCTAACCACTAGTCTATCTGACCATACCAGTTACTGACCCACCACTCTAACCACTAGTCTATCTGACCATACCAGTTACTGACCCACCACTCTAACCACTAGTCTATCTGACCATACCAGTTACTGACCCACCACTCTAACCACTAGTCTATCTGACCATACCAGTTACTGACCACCACCACTCTAACCACTAGTCTATCTGACCATACCATACCAGTTACTGACCCACCACTCTAACCACTAGTCTATCTGACCATACCAGTTACTGACCCACCACTCTAACCACTAGTCTATCTGACCATACCATACCAGTTACTGACCAACACTCTAACCACTAGTCTATCTGACCATACCAGTTACTGACCCACCACTCTAACCACTAGTCTATCTGACCATACCAGTTACTGACCCAACACTCTAACCACTAGTCTATCTGACCATACCATACCAGTTACTGACCCACCACTCTAACCACTAGTCTATCTGACCATACCAGTTACTGACCCACCACTCTAACCACTAGTCTATCTGACCATACCATACCAGTTACTGACCCAACACTCTAACCACTAGTCTATCTGACCATACCAGTTACTGACCCAACACTCTAACCACTAGTCTATCTGACCATACCAGTTACTGACCCAACACTCTAACCACTAGTCTATCTGACCATACCATACCAGTTACTGACCCACCACTCTAACCACTAGTCTATCTGACCATACCAGTTACTGACCCACCACTCTAACCACTAGTCTATCTGACCATACCAGTTACTGACCCAACACTCTAACCACTAGTCTATCTGACCATACCAGTTACTGACCCACCACTCTAACCACTAGTCTATCTGACCATACCAGTTACTGACCACCACTCTAACCACTAGTCTATCTGACCATACCAGTTACTGACCCAACACTCTAACCACTAGTCTATCTGACCATACCAGTTACTGACCCACCACTCTAACCACTAGTCTATCTGACCATACCAGTTACTGACCCAACACTCTAACCACTAGTCTATCTGACCATACCAGTTACTGACCCAACACTCTAACCACTAGTCTATCTGACCATACCAGTTACTGACCACCACTCTAACCACTAGTCTATCTGACCATACCAGTTACTGACCCACCACTCTAACCACTAGTCTACCTGACCATACCAGTTACTGACCCACCACTCTAACCACTAGTCTATCTGACCATACCAGTTACTGACCCACCACTCTAACCACTAGTCTATCTGACCATACCAGTTACTGACCCACCACTCTAACCACTAGTCTATCTGACCATACCAGTTACTGACCCACCACTCTAACCACTAGTCTATCTGACCACCACCACTCTAACCACTAGTCTATCTGACCATACCAGTTACTGACCCACCACTCTAACCACTAGTCTATCTGACCATACCAGTTACTGACCCACCACTCTAACCACTAGTCTATCTGACCATACCAGTTACTGACCACCACCACTCTAACCACTAGTCTATCTGACCATACCAGTTACTGACCCACCACTCTAACCACTAGTCTCTGACCATACCAGTTACTGACCCAACACTCTAACCACTAGTCTATCTGACCACCAACTCTAACCACTAGTCTACCTGACCATACCAGTTACTGACCCACCACTCTAACCACTAGTCTATCTGACCATACCAGTTACTGACCCACCACTCTAACCACTAGTCTATCTGACCATACCAGTTACTGACCCACCACTCTAACCACTAGTCTATCTGACCATACCAGTTACTGACCCAACACTCTAACCACTAGTCTATCTGACCATACCAGTTACTGACCCACCACTCTAACCACTAGTCTATCTGACCATACCAGTTACTGACCCACCACTCTAACCACTAGTCTATCTGACCATACCAGTTACTGACCCAACACTCTAACCACTAGTCTATCTGACCACCACCACTCTAACCACTAGTCTACTGACCATACCAGTTACTGACCCACCACTCTAACCACTAGTCTATCTGACCATACCAGTTACTGACCCACCACTCTAACCACTAGTCTATCTGACCATACCAGTTACTGACCCACCACTCTAACCACTAGTCTATCTGACCATACCAGTTACTGACCCACCACTCTAACCACTAGTCTATCTGACCATACCAGTTACTGACCCACCACTCTAACCACTAGTCTATCTGACCATACCAGTTACTGACCCACCACTCTAACCACTAGTCTATCTGACCACCACAACTCTAACCACTAGTCTATCTGACCATACCAGTTACTGACCCACCACTCTAACCACTAGTCTATCTGACCATACCAGTTACTGACCCACCACTCTAACCACTAGTCTATCTGACCATACCAGTTACTGACCCAACACTCTAACCACTAGTCTATCTGACCATACCAGTTACTGACCCACCACTCTAACCACTAGTCTATCTGACCATACCAGTTACTGACCCACCACTCTAACCACTAGTCTATCTGACCATACCAGTTACTGACCCACCACTCTAACCACTAGTCTATCTGACCATACCAGTTACTGACCCACCACTCTAACCACTAGTCTATCTGACCATACCAGTTACTGACCCACCACTCTAACCACTAGTCTATCTGACCACCACCACTCTAACCACTAGTCTATCTGACCATACCAGTTACTGACCCACCACTCTAACCACTAGTCTATCTGACCATACCAGTTACTGACCCACCACTCTAACCACTAGTCTATCTGACCATACCAGTTACTGACCACCCACCACTCTAACCACTAGTCTATCTGACCATACCAGTTACTGACCCACCACTCTAACCACTAGTCTATCTGACCATACCAGTTACTGACCCAACACTCTAACCACTAGTCTATCTGACCATACCAGTTACTGACCCACCACTCTAACCACTAGTCTATCTGACCATACCAGTTACTGACCCACCACTCTAACCACTAGTCTATCTGACCATACCAGTTACTGACCCACCACTCTAACCACTAGTCTATCTGACCATACCAGTTACTGACCCACCACTCTAACCACTAGTCTATCTGACCACCACCACTCTAACCACTAGTCTATCTGACCATACCAGTTACTGACCCACCACTCTAACCACTAGTCTATCTGACCACCACAACTCTAACCACTAGTCTATCTGACCATACCAGTTACTGACCCACCACTCTAACCACTAGTCTATCTGACCATACCAGTTACTGACCCACCACTCTAACCACTAGTCTATCTGACCATACCAGTTACTGACCCAACACTCTAACCACTAGTCTATCTGACCATACCAGTTACTGACCCACCACTCTAACCACTAGTCTATCTGACCATACCAGTTACTGACCCACCACTCTAACCACTAGTCTATCTGACCATACCAGTTACTGACCCACCACTCTAACCACTAGTCTATCTGACCATACCAGTTACTGACCCACCACTCTAACCACTAGTCTATCTGACCATACCAGTTACTGACCCACCACTCTAACCACTAGTCTATCTGACCACCACCACTCTAACCACTAGTCTATCTGACCATACCAGTTACTGACCCACCACTCTAACCACTAGTCTATCTGACCATACCAGTTACTGACCCACCACTCTAACCACTAGTCTATCTGACCATACCAGTTACTGACCCCACCACTCTAACCACTAGTCTATCTGACCATACCAGTTACTGACCCACCACTCTAACCACTAGTCTATCTGACCATACCAGTTACTGACCCACCACTCTAACCACTAGTCTATCTGACCATACCAGTTACTGACCCAACACTCTAACCACTAGTCTATCTGACCATACCAGTTACTGACCCACCACTCTAACCACTAGTCTATCTGACCATACCAGTTACTGACCCACCACTCTAACCACTAGTCTATCTGACCATACCAGTTACTGACCCACCACTCTAACCACTAGTCTATCTGACCATACCAGTTACTGACCCACCACTCTAACCACTAGTCTATCTGACCATACCATACCAGTTACTGACCCACCACTCTAACCACTAGTCTATCTGACCATACCAGTTACTGACCCACCACTCTAACCACTAGTCTATCTGACCATACCATACCAGTTACTGACCCAACACTCTAACCACTAGTCTATCTGACCATACCAGTTACTGACCCACCACTCTAACCACTAGTCTATCTGACCATACCAGTTACTGACCCAACACTCTAACCACTAGTCTATCTGACCATACCATACCAGTTACTGACCCACCACTCTAACCACTAGTCTATCTGACCATACCAGTTACTGACCCACCACTCTAACCACTAGTCTATCTGACCATACCATACCAGTTACTGACCCAACACTCTAACCACTAGTCTATCTGACCATATCAGTTACTGACCCAACACTCTAACCACTAGTCTACCTGACCATACCAGTTACTGACCCAACACTCTAACCACTAGTCTATCTGACCATACCATACCAGTTACTGACCCACCACTCTAACCACTAGTCTATCTGACCATACCAGTTACTGACCCACCACTCTAACCACTAGTCTATCTGACCATACCAGTTACTGACCCAACACTCTAACCACTAGTCTATCTGACCATACCAGTTACTGACCCACCACTCTAACCACTAGTCTATCTGACCATACCAGTTACTGACCACCACTCTAACCACTAGTCTATCTGACCATACCAGTTACTGACCCAACACTCTAACCACTAGTCTATCTGACCATACCAGTTACTGACCACCACTCTAACCACTAGTCTATCTGACCATACCAGTTACTGACCCAACTCTAACCACTAGTCTATCTGACCATACCAGTTACTGACCCACCACTCTAACCACTAGTCTATCTGACCATACCAGTTACTGACCCACCACTCTAACCACTAGTCTATCTGACCATACCAGTTACTGACCCACCACTCTAACCACTAGTCTATCTGACCATACCAGTTACTGACCCACCACTCTAACCACTAGTCTATCTGACCATACCAGTTACTGACCCACCACTCTAACCACTAGTCTATCTGACCATACCAGTTACTGACCCACCACTCTAACCACTAGTCTATCTGACCATACCAGTTACTGACCCACCACTCTAACCACTAGTCTATCTGACCACCACCACTCTAACCACTAGTCTATCTGACCATACCAGTTACTGACCCACCACTCTAACCACTAGTCTATCTGACCATACCAGTTACTGACCCACCACTCTAACCACTAGTCTATCTGACCATACCAGTTACTGACCACCACCACTCTAACCACTAGTCTATCTGACCATACCAGTTACTGACCCACCACTCTAACCACTAGTCTACCTGACCATACCAGTTACTGACCCAACACTCTAACCACTAGTCTATCTGACCACCACCACTCTAACCACTAGTCTACCTGACCATACCAGTTACTGACCCACCACTCTAACCACTAGTCTATCTGACCATACCAGTTACTGACCCACCACTCTAACCACTAGTCTATCTGACCATACCAGTTACTGACCCACCACTCTAACCACTAGTCTATCTGACCATACCAGTTACTGACCCAACACTCTAACCACTAGTCTATCTGACCATACCAGTTACTGACCCACCACTCTAACCACTAGTCTATCTGACCATACCAGTTACTGACCCACCACTCTAACCACTAGTCTATCTGACCATACCAGTTACTGACCCAACACTCTAACCACTAGTCTATCTGACCACCACCACTCTAACCACTAGTCTATCTGACCATACCAGTTACTGACCCACCACTCTAACCACTAGTCTATCTGACCATACCAGTTACTGACCCACCACTCTAACCACTAGTCTATCTGACCATACCAGTTACTGACCCACCACTCTAACCACTAGTCTATCTGACCATACCAGTTACTGACCCAACACTCTAACCACTAGTCTATCTGACCATACCAGTTACTGACCCACCACTCTAACCACTAGTCTATCTGACCATACCAGTTACTGACCCACCACTCTAACCACTAGTCTATCTGACCACCACAACTCTAACCACTAGTCTATCTGACCATACCAGTTACTGACCCACCACTCTAACCACTAGTCTATCTGACCATACCAGTTACTGACCCACCACTCTAACCACTAGTCTATCTGACCATACCAGTTACTGACCCAACACTCTAACCACTAGTCTATCTGACCATACCAGTTACTGACCCACCACTCTAACCACTAGTCTATCTGACCATACCAGTTACTGACCCACCACTCTAACCACTAGTCTATCTGACCATACCAGTTACTGACCCACCACTCTAACCACTAGTCTATCTGACCATACCAGTTACTGACCCACCACTCTAACCACTAGTCTATCTGACCATACCAGTTACTGACCCACCACTCTAACCACTAGTCTATCTGACCACCACCACTCTAACCACTAGTCTATCTGACCATACCAGTTACTGACCCACCACTCTAACCACTAGTCTATCTGACCATACCAGTTACTGACCCACCACTCTAACCACTAGTCTATCTGACCATACCAGTTACTGACCCACCACTCTAACCACTAGTCTATCTGACCATACCAGTTACTGACCCACCACTCTAACCACTAGTCTATCTGACCATACCAGTTACTGACCCAACACTCTAACCACTAGTCTATCTGACCATACCAGTTACTGACCCACCACTCTAACCACTAGTCTATCTGACCATACCAGTTACTGACCCACCACTCTAACCACTAGTCTATCTGACCATACCAGTTACTGACCCACCACTCTAACCACTAGTCTATCTGACCATACCAGTTACTGACCCACCACTCTAACCACTAGTCTATCTGACCACCACCACTCTAACCACTAGTCTATCTGACCATACCAGTTACTGACCCACCACTCTAACCACTAGTCTATCTGACCACCACAACTCTAACCACTAGTCTATCTGACCATACCAGTTACTGACCCACCACTCTAACCACTAGTCTATCTGACCATACCAGTTACTGACCCACCACTCTAACCACTAGTCTATCTGACCATACCAGTTACTGACCCAACACTCTAACCACTAGTCTATCTGACCATACCAGTTACTGACCCACCACTCTAACCACTAGTCTATCTGACCATACCAGTTACTGACCCACCACTCTAACCACTAGTCTATCTGACCATACCAGACCATACTAGTTACTGACCCACCACTCTAACCACTAGTCTATCTGACCATACCAGTTACTGACCCACCACTCTAACCACTAGTCTATCTGACCATACCAGTTACTGACCCACCACTCTAACCACTAGTCTATCTGACCACCACCACTCTAACCACTAGTCTATCTGACCATACCAGTTACTGACCCACCACTCTAACCACTAGTCTATCTGACCATACCAGTTACTGACCCACCACTCTAACCACTAGTCTATCTGACCATACCAGTTACTGACCCCACCACTCTAACCACTAGTCTATCTGACCATACCAGTTACTGACCCACCACTCTAACCACTAGTCTATCTGACCATACCAGTTACTGACCCACCACTCTAACCACTAGTCTATCTGACCATACCAGTTACTGACCCAACACTCTAACCACTAGTCTATCTGACCATACCAGTTACTGACCCACCACTCTAACCACTAGTCTATCTGACCATACCAGTTACTGACCCACCACTCTAACCACTAGTCTATCTGACCATACCAGTTACTGACCCACCACTCTAACCACTAGTCTATCTGACCATACCAGTTACTGACCCACCACTCTAACCACTAGTCTATCTGACCATACCATACCAGTTACTGACCCACCACTCTAACCACTAGTCTATCTGACCATACCAGTTACTGACCCACCACTCTAACCACTAGTCTATCTGACCATACCAGTTACTGACCCACCACTCTAACCACTAGTCTATCTGACCATACCAGTTACTGACCCACCACTCTAACCACTAGTCTATCTGACCATACCAGTTACTGACCCACCACTCTAACCACTAGTCTATCTGACCATACCAGTTACTGACCCACCACTCTAACCACTAGTCTATCTGACCATACCAGTTACTGACCCACCACTCTAACCACTAGTCTATCTGACCATACCAGTTACTGACCCACCACTCTAACCACTAGTCTATCTGACCATACCAGTTACTGACCCACCACTCTAACCACTAGTCTATCTGACCATACCAGTTACTGACCCACCACTCTAACCACTAGTCTATCTGACCATACCAGTTACTGACCCACCACTCTAACCACTAGTCTATCTGACCATACCAGTTACTGACCCACCACTCTAACCACTAGTCTATCTGACCATACCAGTTACTGACCCACCACTCTAACCACTAGTCTATCTGACCATACCAGTTACTGACCCACCACTCTAACCACTAGTCTATCTGACCATACCAGTTACTGACCCACCACTCTAACCACTAGTCTATCTGACCATACCAGTTACTGACCCAACACTCTAACCACTAGTCTATCTGACCATACCAGTTACTGACCCACCACTCTAACCACTAGTCTATCTGACCATACCAGTTACTGACCCAACACTCTAACCACTAGTCTATCTGACCATACCAGTTACTGACCCACCACTCTAACCACTAGTCTATCTGACCATACCAGTTACTGACCCACCACTCTAACCACTAGTCTATCTGACCATACCAGTTACTGACCCACCACTCTAACCACTAGTCTATCTGACCATACCAGTTACTGACCCACCACTCTAACCACTAGTCTATCTGACCATACCAGTTACTGACCCACCACTCTAACCACTAGTCTATCTGACCATACCAGTTACTGACCCACCACTCTAACCACTAGTCTATCTGACCATACCAGTTACTGACCCACCACTCTAACCACTAGTCTATCTGACCATACCAGTTACTGACCCAACACTCTAACCACTAGTCTATCTGACCATACCAGTTACTGACCCACCACTCTAACCACTAGTCTATCTGACCATACCAGTTACTGACCCACCACTCTAACCACTAGTCTATCTGACCATACCAGTTACTGACCCACCACTCTAACCACTAGTCTATCTGACCATACCAGTTACTGACCCACCACTCTAACCACTAGTCTATCTGACCATACCAGTTACTGACCCACCACTCTAACCACTAGTCTATCTGACCATACCAGTTACTGACCACCACTCTAACCACTAGTCTATCTGACCATACCAGTTACTGACCCACCACTCTAACCACTAGTCTATCTGACCATACCAGTTACTGACCCACCACTCTAACCACTAGTCTATCTGACCACCACCACACTCTAACCACTAGTCTATCTGACCATACCAGTTACTGACCCACCACTCTAACCACTAGTCTATCTGACCATACCAGTTACTGACCCACCACTCTAACCACTAGTCTATCTGACCATACCAGTTACTGACCCACCACTCTAACCACTAGTCTATCTGACCATACCAGTTACTGACCCACCACTCTAACCACTAGTCTATCTGACCATACCAGTTACTGACCCACCACTCTAACCACTAGTCTATCTGACCATACCAGTTACTGACCCACCACTCTAACCACTAGTCTATCTGACCATACCAGTTACTGACCCACCACTCTAACCACTAGTCTATCTGACCATACCAGTTACTGACCCACCACTCTAACCACTAGTCTATCTGACCATACCAGTTACTGACCCACCACTCTAACCACTAGTCTATCTGACCATACCAGTTACTGACCCACCACTCTAACCACTAGTCTATCTGACCATACCAGTTACTGACCCACCACTCTAACCACTAGTCTATCTGACCATACCAGTTACTGACCCACCACTCTAACCACTAGTCTATCTGACCACCACCACTCTAACCACTAGTCTATCTGACCATACCAGTTACTGACCCACCACTCTAACCACTAGTCTATCTGACCATACCAGTTACTGACCCACCACTCTAACCACTAGTCTATCTGACCATACCAGTTACTGACCCACCACTCTAACCACTAGTCTATCTGACCATACCAGTTACTGACCCACCACTCTAACCACTAGTCTATCTGACCATACCAGTTACTGACCCACCACTCTAACCACTAGTCTATCTGACCATACCAGTTACTGACCCACCACTCTAACCACTAGTCTATCTGACCATACCAGTTACTGACCCACCACTCTAACCACTAGTCTATCTGACCATACCAGTTACTGACCCACCACTCTAACCACTAGTCTATCTGACCATACCAGTTACTGACCCACCACTCTAACCACTAGTCTATCTGACCATACCAGTTACTGACCCACCACTCTAACCACTAGTCTATCTGACCATACCAGTTACTGACCCACCACTCTAACCACTAGTCTATCTGACCATACCAGTTACTGACCCACCACTCTAACCACTAGTCTATCTGACCACCACCACTCTAACCACTAGTCTATCTGACATACCAGTTACTGACCCACCACTCTAACCACTAGTCTATCTGACCATACCAGTTACTGACCCACCACTCTAACCACTAGTCTATCTGACCATACCAGTTACTGACCACCACTCTAACCACTAGTCTATCTGACCATACCAGTTACTGACCCACCACTCTAACCACTAGTCTATCTGACCATACCAGTTACTGACCCAACACTCTAACCACTAGTCTATCTGACCACCACCACTCTAACCACTAGTCTATCTGACCATACCAGTTACTGACCCACCACTCTAACCACTAGTCTATCTGACCATACCAGTTACTGACCCACCACTCTAACCACTAGTCTATCTGACCATACCAGTTACTGACCCACCACTCTAACCACTAGTCTATCTGACCATACCAGTTACTGACCCACCACTCTAACCACTAGTCTATCTGACCATACCAGTTACTGACCCACCACTCTAACCACTAGTCTATCTGACCATACCAGTTACTGACCCAACACTCTAACCACTAGTCTATCTGACCACCACCACTCTAACCACTAGTCTACCTGACCATACCAGTTACTGACCCACCACTCTAACCACTAGTCTATCTGACCATACCAGTTACTGACCCACCACTCTAACCACTAGTCTATCTGACCATACCAGTTACTGACCCACCACTCTAACCACTAGTCTATCTGACCATACCAGTTACTGACCCAACACTCTAACCACTAGTCTATCTGACCATACCAGTTACTGACCCACCACTCTAACCACTAGTCTAAATGACCATACCAGTTACTGACCCACCACTCTAACCACTAGTCTATCTGACCATACCAGTTACTGACCCACCACTCTAACCACTAGTCTATCTGACCACCACAACTCTAACCACTAATCTATCTGACCATACCAGTTACTGACCCACCACTCTAACCACTAGTCTATCTGACCATACCAGTTACTGACCCACCACTCTAACCACTAGTCTATCTGACCATACCAGTTACTGACCCAACACTCTAACCACTAGTCTATCTGACCATACCAGTTACTGACCCACCACTCTAACCACTAGTCTATCTGACCATACCAGTTACTGACCCACCACTCTAACCACTAGTCTATCTGACCATACCAGTTACTGACCCACCACTCTAACCACTAGTCTATCTGACCATACCAGTTACTGACCCACCACTCTAACCACTAGTCTATCTGACCATACCAGTTACTGACCCACCACTCTAACCACTAGTCTATCTGACCACCACCACTCTAACCACTAGTCTATCTGACCATACCAGTTACTGACCCACCACTCTAACCACTAGTCTATCTGACCATACCAGTTACTGACCCACCACTCTAACCACTAGTCTATCTGACCATACCAGTTACTGACCCACCACTCTAACCACTAGTCTATCTGACCATACCAGTTACTGACCCACCACTCTAACCACTAGTCTATCTGACCATACCAGTTACTGACCCACCACTCTAACCACTAGTCTATCTGACCATACCAGTTACTGACCCACCACTCTAACCACTAGTCTATCTGACCATACCAGTTACTGACCCACCACTCTAACCACTAGTCTATCTGACCATACCAGTTACTGACCCACCACTCTAACCACTAGTCTATCTGACCATACCAGTTACTGACCCACCACTCTAACCACTAGTCTATCTGACCACCACCACTCTAACCACTAGTCTATCTGACCATACCAGTTACTGACCCACCACTCTAACCACTAGTCTATCTGACCACCACAACTCTAACCACTAGTCTATCTGACCATACCAGTTACTGACCCACCACTCTAACCACTAGTCTATCTGACCATACCAGTTACTGACCCACCACTCTAACCACTAGTCTATCTGACCATACCAGTTACTGACCCACCACTCTAACCACTAGTCTATCTGACCATACCAGTTACTGACCCACCACTCTAACCACTAGTCTATCTGACCATACCAGTTACTGACCCACCACTCTAACCACTAGTCTATCTGACCATACCAGTTACTGACCCCACCACTCTAACCACTAGTCTATCTGACCATACCAGTTACTGACCCACCACTCTAACCACTAGTCTATCTGACCATACCAGTTACTGACCCAACACTCTAACCACTAGTCTATCTGACCACCACCACTCTAACCACTAGTCTATCTGACCATACCAGTTACTGACCCACCACTCTAACCACTAGTCTATCTGACCATACCAGTTACTGACCCACCACTCTAACCACTAGTCTATCTGACCATACCAGTTACTGACCCACCACTCTAACCACTAGTCTATCTGACCATACCAGTTACTGACCCAACACTCTAACCACTAGTCTATCTGACCATACCAGTTACTGACCCACCACTCTAACCACTAGTCTATCTGACCATACCAGTTACTGACCCACCACTCTAACCACTAGTCTATCTGACCATACCAGTTACTGACCCACCACTCTAACCACTAGTCTATCTGACCACCACCACTCTAACCACTAGTCTATCTGACCATACCAGTTACTGACCCACCACTCTAACCACTAGTCTATCTGACCATACCAGTTACTGACCCACCACTCTAACCACTAGTCTATCTGACCATACCAGTTACTGACCCACCACTCTAACCACTAGTCTATCTGACCATACCAGTTACTGACCCACCACTCTAACCACTAGTCTATCTGACCATACCAGTTACTGACCCACCACTCTAACCACTAGTCTATCTGACCATACCAGTTACTGACCCACCACTCTAACCACTAGTCTATCTGACCATACCAGTTACTGACCCACCACTCTAACCACTAGTCTATCTGACCATACCAGTTACTGACCCACCACTCTAACCACTAGTCTATCTGACCACCACCACTCTAACCACTAGTCTATCTGACCATACCAGTTACTGACCCACCACTCTAACCACTAGTCTATCTGACCATACCAGTTACTGACCCACCACTCTAACCACTAGTCTATCTGACCATACCAGTTACTGACCCACCACTCTAACCACTAGTCTATCTGACCATACCAGTTACTGACCCACCACTCTAACCACTAGTCTATCTGACCATACCAGTTACTGACCCACCACTCTAACCACTAGTCTATCTGACCATACCAGTTACTGACCCACCACTCTAACCACTAGTCTATCTGACCATACCAGTTACTGACCCACCACTCTAACCACTAGTCTATCTGACCACCACACTCTAACCACTAGTCTATCTGACCATACCAGTTACTGACCCACCACTCTAACCACTAGTCTATCTGACCATACCAGTTACTGACCCACCACTCTAACCACTAGTCTATCTGACCATACCAGTTACTGACCAACACTCTAACCACTAGTCTATCTGACCATACCAGTTACTGACCCACCACTCTAACCACTAGTCTATCTGACCATACCAGTTACTGACCCACCACTCTAACCACTAGTCTATCTGACCATACCAGTTACTGACCCACCACTCTAACCACTAGTCTATCTGACCATACCAGTTACTGACCCACCACTCTAACCACTAGTCTATCTGACCATACCAGTTACTGACCCACCACTCTAACCACTAGTCTATCTGACCATACCAGTTACTGACCCACCACTCTAACCACTAGTCTATCTGACCACCACAACTCTAACCACTAATCTATCTGACCATACCAGTTACTGACCCACCACTCTAACCACTAGTCTATCTGACCATACCAGTTACTGACCCACCACTCTAACCACTAGTCTATCTGACCATACCAGTTACTGACCCAACACTCTAACCACTAGTCTATCTGACCATACCAGTTACTGACCCACCACTCTAACCACTAGTCTACCTGACCATACCAGTTACTGACCCACCACTCTAACCACTAGTCTATCTGACCATACCAGTTACTGACCCACCACTCTAACCACTAGTCTATCTGACCATACCAGTTACTGACCCACCACTCTAACCACTAGTCTATCTGACCATACCAGTTACTGACCCACCACTCTAACCACTAGTCTATCTGACCACCACCACTCTAACCACTAGTCTATCTGACATTACCAGTTACTGACCCACCACTCTAACCACTAGTCTACCTGACCATACCAGTTACTGACCCACCACTCTAACCACTAGTCTATCTGACCATACCAGTTACTGACCACCACCACTCTAACCACTAGTCTATCTGACCATACCAGTTACTGACCCACCACTCTAACCACTAGTCTACCTGACCATACCAGTTACTGACCCAACACTCTAACCACTAGTCTATCTGACCACCACCACTATAACCACTAGTCTACCTGACCATACCAGTTACTGACCCACCACTCTAACCACTAGTCTATCTGACCATACCAGTTACTGACCCACCACTCTAACCACTAGTCTATCTGACCATACCAGTTACTGACCCACCACTCTAACCACTAGTCTATCTGACCACCACCACTCTAACCACTAGTCTATCTGACCATACCAGTTACTGACCCACCACTCTAACCACTAGTCTATCTGACCATACCAGTTACTGACCCACCACTCTAACCACTAGTCTATCTGACCATACCAGTTACTGACCCACCACTCTAACCACTAGTCTATCTGACCACCACAACTCTAACCACTAGTCTATCTGACCATACCAGTTACTGACCCACCACTCTAACCACTAGTCTATCTGACCATACCAGTTACTGACCCACCACTCTAACCACTAGTCTATCTGACCATACCAGTTACTGACCCACCACTCTAACCACTAGTCTATCTGACCATACCAGTTACTGACCCACCACTCTAACCACTAGTCTACCTGACCATACCAGTTACTGACCCACCACTCTAACCACTAGTCTATCTGACCACCACCACTCTAACCACTAGTCTATCTGACCATACCAGTTACTGACCCACCACTCTAACCACTAGTCTATCTGACCATACCAGTTACTGACCCACCACTCTAACCACTAGTCTATCTGACCATACCAGTTACTGACCACCACCACTCTAACCACTAGTCTATCTGACCATACCAGTTACTGACCCACCACTCTAACCACTAGTCTATCTGACCATACCAGTTACTGACCCAACACTCTAACCACTAGTCTATCTGACCATACCAGTTACTGACCCACCACTCTAACCACTAGTCTATCTGACCATACCAGTTACTGACCCACCACTCTAACCACTAGTCTATCTGACCACCACAACTCTAACCACTAATCTATCTGACCATACCAGTTACTGACCCACCACTCTAACCACTAGTCTATCTGACCATACCAGTTACTGACCCACCACTCTAACCACTAGTCTATCTGACCATACCAGTTACTGACCCAACACTCTAACCACTAGTCTATCTGACCATACCAGTTACTGACCCACCACTCTAACCACTAGTCTACCTGACCATACCAGTTACTGACCCACCACTCTAACCACTAGTCTATCTGACCATACCAGTTACTGACCCACCACTCTAACCACGTGTCTATCTGACCATACCAGTTACGGACCCACCACTCTAACCACTAGTCTATCTGAGCATACCAGTTACTGACCCACCACTCTAACCACTAGTCTATCTGACCACCACCACTCTAACCACTAGTCTATCTGACATTACCAGTTACTGACCCACCACTCTAACCACTAGTCTACCTGACCATACCAGTTACTGACCCACCACTCTAACCACTAGTCTATCTGACCATACCAGTTACTGACCACCACCACTCTAACCACTAGTCTATCTGACCATACCAGTTACTGACCCACCACTCTAACCACTAGTCTACCTGACCATACCAGTTACTGACCCAACACTCTAACCACTAGTCTATCTGACCACCACCACTATAACCACTAGTCTACCTGACCATACCAGTTACTGACCCACCACTCTAACCACTAGTCTATCTGACCATACCAGTTACTGACCCACCACTCTTACCACTAGTCTACCTGACCATACCAGTTACTGACCCACCACTCTAACCACTAGTCTATCTGACCATACCAGTTACTGACCCACCACTCTAACCACTAGTCTAAATGACCATACCAGTTACTGACCCACCACTCTAACCACTAGTCTATCTGACCATACCAGTTACTGACCCACCACTCTAACCACTAGTCTATCTGACCACCACAACTCTAACCACTAATCTATCTGACCATACCAGTTACTGACCCACCACTCTAACCACTAGTCTACCTGACCATACCAGTTTACTGACGCCACCACTCTAACCACTAGTCTATCTGACCATACCAGTTACTGACCCCACCACTCTAACCACGTGTCTATCTGAACCATACCAGTTACTGACCCAACACTCTAACCACTAGTCTATCTGACCATACCAGTTACTGACCCACCACTCTAACCACTAGTCTACCTGACCATACCAGTTACTGACCCACCACTCTAACCACTAGTCTATCTGACCATACCAGTTACTGACCCAGCCCACCTCTAAACCACGTGTCCTATCTGACCATACCAGTTACTGACCCACCACTCTAACCACTAGTCTATCTGACCATACCAGTTTACTGACCCACCACTCTAACCACTAGTCTATCTGACCACCACCACTCTAACCACTAGTCTAATCTGACATTACCAGTTACTGGACCCACCACTCTAACCACTAGTCTACCTGACCATACCAGTTACTGACCCACCACTCTAACCACTAGTCTACCTGACCATACCAGTTGCTGACCCACCACTCTAACCACTAGTCTATCTGACCATACCAGTTACCTGACCCACCACTCTAACCACTAGGTCTATCTGACCATACCAGTTACTGACCCAACACTCTAACCACTAGTCTATCTGACCAATACCAGATACTTGACCCAACACTCTAACCACTAGTCTACCTGACCATACCATACCAGTTACTGACCCAACACTCTAACCACTAGTCTATCTGACCCATACCAGTTACTGACCCACCACTCTAAACCACTAGTCTATCTGACCATACCAGTTACTCACCACCACCACTCTAAACCACTAGTCTACCTGACCATACCAGTTACTGACCACCACTCTAACCACTAGTCTATCTGACATACCAGTTACTGACCCAAAACTCTAACCACTTGTCTATCTGACCATACAGTCACTGACCCACCACTCTAACCACTAGTCTATCTGACCATACCAGTTACTGACCCACCACTCTAAACCACTAGTCTATCTGACCATACCAAGTTACTGACCACCACCACTCTAACCACTAGTCTATCTGACCATACCATAACCAGTTACTGACCTACCACTCTAACCACTAGTCTATCTGACGATACCAGTTACTGACCCACCACTCTAACCACTAGTCTATCTGACCATACCACTGAACATGTGGACACCTCCTAGTGGTCTGGTTGTTAGGAGTGTTTATCAGACCATGTGGACACCTCCTAGTGGTGGGGTTGTTAGGTGTGTTTTATCAGACCATGTTGGACACCTCCTAGTGGTGGGGTTGTTAGGAGTGTTTATCAGACCATGTGGACACCTCCTAGTGGTCTGGTTGTTAGGGAGTGTTTATCAGACCATGTGGACACCCTCCTAGTGGTCTGGTTGTTAGGAGTGTTTATAGACCATGTGGACACCCTCCTAGTGTGGGGTTATTAGGAGTGTTTATCAGACCATGTAGACACCCTCCTAGTGGTGGGTTGTTAGGAGTGTTTCATCAGACCATGTGGACACCTCCTAGTGTGGGGTTATTAGGAGTGTTTATCAGACCATGTAGACACCCTCCTAGTGGTCTGGTGTTAGGAGTGTTCATCAGACCATGTGGACACCTCCTAGTGGTCTGGTCGTTAGGAGTGTTTATCAGACCATGTGGACACCTCCTAGTGGTTGGGTTGTTAGGATGTTAATCAGACCATGTAGACACCTCCTAGTGGTGGGGTTGTTAGGAGTGTTCATCAGACCATGTGGACACCTACTAGTGGTCTGTCGTTAGGAGTGTTTATCAGACCATGTGGAGACCCTCCTAGTTGGTCTGGTCGTTAGGAGTGTTCATCAGACCATGTGGACACCTCCTAGTGGTCTGGTCGTTGAGGAGTGTTTCATCAGACCATGTGGACACCTCCTAGTGGTCTGGTTGTTAGGAGTGTTTATCAGACCATGTGGACACCTCCTAGCGGTCTGGTTGTTAGGAGTGTTAATCAGAGCATGTGGACACCTCCTAGTGGTGGGGGTTGTTAGGAGTGTTTATCAGACCATGTGGACACCTCCTAGTGGTCGGGTTGTTAGGAGTGTTAATCCGACCATGTGGACACCTCCTGGTGGTCGGGTTGTTAGGAGTGTTTTTCAGACCATGTGGACACCTCCTAGTGGTGGGGTTGTTAGGAGTGTTTATCAGACCATGTGGACACCTCCTAGTGGTGGGGTTGTTAGGAGTGTTTATCAGACCATGTGGACACTTCCTAGTGGTGGGGTTGTTAGGAGTGTTAATCAGACCATGTGGACACCTCCTAGTGGTCTGGTCGTTAGGAGTGTTAATCAGAGCATGTGGACCACCTCCTAGTGGTGGATTGTTAGGAGTGTTTATCAGACCATGTGGACACCTCCTAGTGGTGGGGTTGTTAGGAGTGTTTATCAGACCATGTGGACACCTCCTAGTGGTCTGGTTGTTAGGAGTGTTTATCAGACCATGTGGAGACACCGTCCTAGTGGTCTGGTTGTTAGGAAGTGTTTATCAGACCATGTGACACCTCCTAGTGTGTGGTTGTTAGGAGTGTTTATCAGACCATGTAGACACCTCCTAGTGGTGGGATGTTAGGAAGTGTTCATCAGACCATGTGGACACCTCCTAGTGGTCTGGTCGTTAGGAGTGTTTATCAGACCATGGGACACCTCCTAGTGGTTGGGTTGTTAGGAGTGTTTATCAGACCATTAGACACCTCCTAGTGTTGGGGTTGTTAGGAGTGTGTTCATCAGACCATGTGGACACCTACTAGTGGTCTGGTCGTTAGAGGTGTTCATCAGACCATGTGGACACCTGCCTAGTGGTCTGGTCGAGTTAGGAGTGTTCATCAGACCATGTGGACACCCCGGGGAGTGTCTGGTTGTAGGAGTGTTTATCAGACCATGTGGACACCTCCTAGTGGTCTGGTTGTTAGGAGTTGTTAATCAGAGCATGTGGACACTCCTAGTGGTGGGGGTTGTTAGGAGTGTTTATCAGACCATGTGGACACCTCCTAGTGGTGGGGTTGTTAGGAGTGTTTATCAGACCATGTGGACACCTAGTGGTGGGGTTGTTAGGAGTGTTTATCAGACCATGTGGACACCTCCTAGTGGTGGGGTTGTTAGGAGGGTTTATCAGACAGTGTGGACACCTCCTAGTGGTGGGGTTGTTAGGAGTGTTTATCAGACCATATGGACACCTCCTAGTGGTGGGGTTGTTAGGAGTGTTTATCAGACCATGTGGACACCTCCTAGTGCTGGGGTTGTTAGGAGTGTTTATCAGACCATGTGGACACCTCCTAGTGGTGGGGTTGTTAGGAGTGTTTATCAGACCATGTGGGACACCTCCTAGTGGTCTGGTTGTTAGGAGTGTTTATCACACATGTGGACACCTCCTAGTGGTCTGGTTGTTAGGAGTGTTTATCAGACCATGTGGACACCTCCTAGTGTGGGGTTGTTAGGAGTGTTTATCAGACCATGTAGACACCTCCTAAGTGGTGGGGTTGTTAGGAGTGTTCATCAGACCATGTGGACACCTCCTAATGGTCTGGTCGTTAGGAGTGTTTATCAGACCATGTGGACACCTCCTAGTGGTTGGGTTGTTAGGAGTGTTTATCAGACCATGTAGACACCTCCTAGTGTTGGGTTGTTAGGAGTGTTCATCAGACCATGTGGACACCTACTAGTGGTCTGGTCGTTAGGAGTGTTTATCAGACCATGTGGACACCTCCTAGTGGTCTGGTCGTTAGGAGTGTTCATCAGACCATGTGGACACCTCCTAGTGGTCTGGTTGTTAGGAGTGTTTATCAGACCATGTGGACACCTCCTAGTGGTCTGGTTGTTAGGAGTGTTAATCAGAGCATGTGGACACCTCCTAGTGGTGGGGTTGTTAGGAGTGTTTATCAGACCATGTGGACACCTCCTAGTGGTGGGGTTGTTAGGAGTGTTTATCAGACCATGTGGACACCTAGTGGTGGGGTTGTTAGGAGTGTTTATCAGACCATGTGGACACCTCCTAGTGGTGGGGTTGTTAGGAGGGTTTATCAGACCATGTGGACACCTCCTAGTGGTGGGGTTGTTAGGAGTGTTTATCAGACCATGTGGACACCTCCTAGTGGTGGGGTTGTTAGGAGTGTTTATCAGACCATGTGGACACCTCCTAGTGGTGGGGTTGTTAGGAGTGTTTATCAGACCATGTGGACACCTCCTAGTGGTCTGGTTGTTAGGAGTGTTTATCACACCATGTGGACACCTCCTAGTGGTCTGGTTGTTAGGAGTGTTTATCAGACCATGTGGACACCTCCTAGTGTGGGGTTGTTAGGAGTGTTTATCAGACCATGTAGACACCTCCTAGTGGTGGGTTTGTTAGGAGTGTTCATCAGACCATGTGGACACCTACTAGTGGTCTGGTCGTTAGGAGTGTTTCTCAGACCATGTGGACACCTCCTAGTGGTCTGGTCGTTGGGAGTGTTCATCAGACCATGTGGACACCTCCTAGTGGTCTGGTTGTTAGGAGTGTTTATCAGACCATGTGGACACCTCCTAGTGGTCTGGTTTTTAGGAGTGTTCATCAGACCATGTGGACACCTCCTAGTTGTCTGGTCGTTAGGAGTGTTCATCAGACCATGTGGACACCTCCTAGTGGTCTGGTTGTTAGGAGTGTTTATCAGACCATGTGGACACCTCCTAGTGGTCTGGTTGTTAGGAGTGTTAATCAGAGCATGTGGACACCTCCTAGTGGTGGGGTTGTTAGGAGTGTTTATCAGACCATGTGGACACCTCCTAGTGGTGGGGTTGTTAGGAGTGTTAATCAGACCATGTGGACACCTCCTAGTGGTGGGGTTGTTAGGAGTGTTTATCAGACCATGTGGACACCTCCTAGTGGTCTGGTTGTTAGGAGTGTTTATCAGACCATGTGGACACCTCCTAGTGGTCTGGTTGTTAGGAGTGTTTATCAGACCATGTGGACACCTCCTAGTGCTGGGGTTGTTAGGAGTGTTTATCAGACCATGTGGACACCTCCTAGTGGTCTGGTTGTTAGGAGTGTTTATCAGACCATGTGGACACCTCCTAGTGGTGGGGTTGTTAGGAGTGTTTATCAGACCATGTGGACACCTCCTAGTGGTCTGGTTGTTAGGAGTGTTTATCACACCATGTGGACACCTCCTAGTGGTCTGGTTGTTAGGAGTGTTTATCAGACCATGTGGACACCTCCTAGTGTGGGGTTGTTAGGAGTGTTTATCAGACCATGTAGACACCTCCTAGTGGTGGGTTTGTTAGGAGTGTTCATCAGACCATGTGGACACCTACTAGTGGTCTGGTCGTTAGGAGTGTTTATCAGACCATGTGGACACCTCCTAGTGGTCTGGTCGTTGGGAGTGTTCATCAGACCATGTGGACACCTCCTAGTGGTCTGGTTGTTAGGAGTGTTTATCAGACCATGTGGACACCTCCTAGTGGTCTGGTTGTTAGGAGTGTTCATCAGACCATGTGGACACCTCCTAGTTGTCTGGTCGTTAGGAGTGTTCATCAGACCATGTGGACACCTCCTAGTGGTCTGGTTGTTAGGAGTGTTTATCAGACCATGTGGACACCTCCTAGTGGTCTGGTTGTTAGGAGTGTTAATCAGAGCATGTGGACACCTCCTAGTGGTGGGGTTGTTAGGAGTGTTTATCAGACCATGTGGACACCTCCTAGTGGTGGGGTTGTTAGGAGTGTTAATCAGACCATGTGGACACCTCCTAGTGGTGGGGTTGTTAGGAGTGTTTATCAGACCATGTGGACACCTCCTAGTGGTCTGGTTGTTAGGAGTGTTTATCAGACCATGTGGACACCTCCTAGTGGTCTGGTTGTTAGGAGTGTTTATCAGACCATGTGGACACCTCCTAGTGCTGGGGTTGTTAGGAGTGTTTATCAGACCATGTGGACACCTCCTAGTGGTCTGGTTGTTAGGAGTGTTTATCACACCATGTGGACACCTCCTAGTGGTCTGGTTGTTAGGAGTGTTTATCAGACCATGTGGACACCTCCTAGTGTGGGGTTGTTAGGAGTGTTTATCAGACCATGTAGACACCTCCTAGTGGTGGGGTTGTTAGGAGTGTTCATCAGACCATGTGGACACCTCCTAGTGGTCTGGTCGTTAGGAGTGTTTATCAGACCATGTGGACACCTCCTAGTGGTTGGGTTGTTAGGAGTGTTTATCAGACCATGTAGACACCTCCTAGTGTTGGGGTTGTTAGGAGTGTTCATCAGACCATGTGGACACCTACTAGTGGTCTGGTCGTTAGGAGTGTTTATCAGACCATGTGGACACCTCCTAGTGGTCTGGTCGTTAGGAGTGTTCATCAGACCATGTGGACACCTCCTAGTGGTCTGGTTGTTAGGAGTGTTTATCAGACCATGTGGACACCTCCTAGTGGTCTGGTTGTTAGGAGTGTTAATCAGAGCATGTGGACACCTCCTAGTGGTGGGGTTGTTAGGAGTGTTTATCAGACCATGTGGACACCTCCTAGTGGTGGGGTTGTTAGGAGTGTTTATCAGACCATGTGGACACCTAGTGGTGGGGTTGTTAGGAGTGTTTATCAGACCATGTGGACACCTCCTAGTGGTGGGGTTGTTAGGAGGGTTTATCAGACCATGTGGACACCTCCTAGTGGTGGGGTTGTTAGGAGTGTTTATCAGACCATGTGGACACCTCCTAGTGGTGGGGTTGTTAGGAGTGTTTATCAGACCATGTGGACACCTCCTAGTGGTGGGGTTGTTAGGAGTGTTTATCAGACCATGTGGACACCTCCTAGTGGTCTGGTTGTTAGGAGTGTTTATCACACCATGTGGACACCTCCTAGTGGTCTGGTTGTTAGGAGTGTTTATCAGACCATGTGGACACCTCCTAGTGTGGGGTTGTTAGGAGTGTTTATCAGACCATGTAGACACCTCCTAGTGGTGGGGTTGTTAGGAGTGTTCATCAGACCATGTGGACACCTCCTAGTGGTCTGGTCGTGAGGAGTGTTTATCAGACCATGTGGACACCTCCTAGTGGTTGGGTTGTTAGGAGTGTTTATCAGACCATGTAGACACCTCCTAGTGGTGGGGTTGTTAGGAGTGTTCATCAGACCATGTGGACACCTACTAGTGGTCTGGTCGTTAGGAGTGTTTATCAGACCATGTGGACACCTCCTAGTGGTCTGGTCGTTGGGAGTGTTCATCAGACCATGTGGACACCTCCTAGTGGTCTGGTTGTTAGGAGTGTTTATCAGACCATGTGGACACCTCCTAGTGGTCTGGTTGTTAGGAGTGTTCATCAGACCATGTGGACACCTCCTAGTTGTCTGGTCGTTAGGAGTGTTCATCAGACCATGTGGACACCTCCTAGTGGTCTGGTTGTTAGGAGTGTTTATCAGACCATGTGGACACCTCCTAGTGGTCTGGTTGTTAGGAGTGTTAATCAGAGCATGTGGACACCTCCTAGTGGTGGGGTTGTTAGGAGTGTTTATCAGACCATGTGGACACCTCCTAGTGGTGGGGTTGTTAGGAGTGTTAATCAGAACATGTGGACACCTCCTAGTGGTGGGGTTGTTAGGAGTGTTTATCAGACCATGTGGACACCTCCTAGTGGTCTGGTTGTTAGGAGTGTTTATCAGACCATGTGGACACCTCCTAGTGGTCTGGTTGTTAGGAGTGTTTATCAGACCATGTGGACACCTCCTAGTGGTCTGGTTGTTAGGAGTGTTTATCAGACCATGTGGACACCTCCTAGTGTGGGGTTATTAGGAGTGTTTATCAGACCATGTAGACACCTCCTAGTGGTGGGGTTGTTAGGAGTGTTCATCAGACCATGTGGACACCTCCTAGTGTGGGGGTTATTAGGAGTGTTTATCAGACCATGTAGACACCTCCTAGTGGTCTGGTTGTTAGGAGTGTTAATCAGAGCATGTGGACACCTCCTAGTGGTGGGGTTGTTAGGAGTGTTTATCAGACCATGTGGACACCTCCTAGTGGTGGGGTTGTTAGGAGTGTTAATCAGACCATGTGGACACCTCCTAGTGGTGGGGTTGTTAGGAGTGTTTATCAGACCATGTGGACACCTCCTAGTGGTCTGGTTGTTAGGAGTGTTTATCAGACCATGTGGACACCTCCTAGTGGTCTGGTTGTTAGGGGTGTTTATCAGACCATGTGGACACCTCCTAGTGGTCTGGTTGTTAGGAGTGTTTATCAGACCATGTGGACACCTCCTAGTGTGGGGTTATTAGGAGTGTTTATCAGACCATGTAGACACCTCCTAGTGGTGGGGTTGTTAGGAGTGTTCATCAGACCATGTGGACACCTCCTAGTGTGGGGTTATTAGGAGTGTTTATCAGACCATGTAGACACCTCCTAGTGGTCTGGTTGTTAGGAGTGTTCATCAGACCATGTGGACACCTCCTAGTGGTTGGGTTGTTAGGAGTGTTAATCAGACCATGTAGACACCTCCTAGTGGTGGGGTTGTTAGGAGTGTTCATCAGACCATGTGGACACCTACTAGTGGTCTGGTCGTTAGGAGTGTTCATCAGACCATGTGGACACCTCCTAGTGGTCTGGTCGTTAGGAGTGTTCATCAGACCATGTGGACACCTCCTAGTGGTCTGGTCGTTAGGAGTGTTCATCAGACCATGTGGACACCTCCTAGTGGTCTGGTTGTTAGGAGTGTTTATCAGACCATGTGGACACCTCCTAGCGGTCTGGTTGTTAGGAGTGTTAATCAGAGCATGTGGACACCTCCTAGTGGTGGGGTTGTTAGGAGTGTTTATCAGACCATGTGGACACCTCCTAGTGGTCGGGTTGTTAGGAGTGTTAATCCGACCATGTGGACACCTCCTGGTGGTCGGGTTGTTAGGAGTGTTTTTCAGACCATGTGGACACCTCCTAGTGGTGGGGTTGTTAGGAGTGTTTATCAGACCATGTGGACACCTCCTAGTGGTGGGGTTGTTAGGAGTGTTTATCAGACCATGTGGACACCTCCTAGTGGTGGGGTTGTTAGGAGTGTTAATCAGACCATGTGGACACCTCCTAGTGGTCTGGTCGTTAGGAGTGTTAATCAGAGCATGTGGACACCTCCTAGTGGTGGGATTGTTAGGAGTGTTTATCAGACCATGTGGACACCTCCTAGTGGTGGGGTTGTTAGGAGTGTTTATCAGACCATGTGGACACCTCCTAGTGGTCTGGTTGTTAGGAGTGTTTATCAGACCATGTGGACACCTCCTAGTGGTCTGGTTGTTAGGAGTGTTTATCAGACCATGTGGACACCTCCTAGTGTGGGGTTGTTAGGAGTGTTTATCAGACCATGTAGACACCTCCTAGTGGTGGGGTTGTTAGGAGTGTTCATCAGACCATGTGGACACCTCCTAGTGGTCTGGTCGTTAGGAGTGTTTATCAGACCATGTGGACACCTCCTAGTGGTTGGGTTGTTAGGAGTGTTTATCAGACCATGTAGACACCTCCTAGTGTTGGGGTTGTTAGGAGTGTTCATCAGACCATGTGGACACCTACTAGTGGTCTGGTCGTTAGGAGTGTTTATCAGACCATGTGGACACCTCCTAGTGGTCTGGTCGTTAGGAGTGTTCATCAGACCATGTGGACACCTCCTAGTGGTCTGGTTGTTAGGAGTGTTTATCAGACCATGTGGACACCTCCTAGTGGTCTGGTTGTTAGGAGTGTTAATCAGAGCATGTGGACACCTCCTAGTGGTGGGGTTGTTAGGAGTGTTTATCAGACCATGTGGACACCTCCTAGTGGTGGGGTTGTTAGGAGTGTTTATCAGACCATGTGGACACCTAGTGGTGGGGTTGTTAGGAGTGTTTATCAGACCATGTGGACACCTCCTAGTGGTGGGGTTGTTAGGAGGGTTTATCAGACCATGTGGACACCTCCTAGTGGTGGGGTTGTTAGGAGTGTTTATCAGACCATGTGGACACCTCCTAGTGGTGGGGTTGTTAGGAGTGTTTATCAGACCATGTGGACACCTCCTAGTGGTGGGGTTGTTAGGAGTGTTTATCAGACCATATGGACACCTCCTAGTGGTCTGGTTGTTAGGAGTGTTTATCACACCATGTGGACACCTCCTAGTGGTCTGGTTGTTAGGAGTGTTTATCAGACCATGTGGACACCTCCTAGTGTGGGGTTGTTAGGAGTGTTTATCAGACCATGTAGACACCTCCTAGTGGTGGGGTTGTTAGGAGTGTTCATCAGACCATGTGGACACCTCCTAGTGGTCTGGTCGTTAGGAGTGTTTATCAGACCATGTGGACACCTCCTAGTGGTTGGGTTGTTAGGAGTGTTTATCAGACCATGTAGACACCTCCTAGTGGTGGGGTTGTTAGGAGTGTTCATCAGACCATGTGGACACCTACTAGTGGTCTGGTCGTTAGGAGTGTTTATCAGACCATGTGGACACCTCCTAGTGGTCTGGTCGTTGGGAGTGTTCATCAGACCATGTGGACACCTCCTAGTGGTCTGGTTGTTAGGAGTGTTTATCAGACCATGTGGACACCTCCTAGTGGTCTGGTTGTTAGGAGTGTTTATCAGACCATGTGGACACCTCCTAGGTGTCTGGTTGTTAGGAGTGTTTATCAGACCATGTGGACACCTCCTAGTGGTCTGGTCGTTAGGAGTGTTTATCAGACCATGTGGACACCTCCTAGTGGTCTGGTTGTTAGGAGTGTTTATCAGACCATGTGGACACCTCCTAGTGGTCTGGTTGTTAGGAGTGTTTATCAGACCATGTGGACACCTCCTAGTGTGGGGTTATTAGGAGTGTTTATCAGACCATGTAGACACCTCCTAGTGGTGGGGTTGTTAGGAGTGTTCATCAGACCATGTGGACACCTCCTAGTGTGGGGTTATTAGGAGTGTTTATCAGACCATGTAGACACCTCCTAGTGGTCTGGTTGTTAGGAGTGTTAATCAGAGCATGTGGACACCTCCTAGTGGTGGGGTTGTTAGGAGTGTTTATCAGACCATGTGGACACCTCCTAGTGGTGGGGTTGTTAGGAGTGTTAATCAGACCATGTGGACACCTCCTAGTGGTGGGGTTGTTAGGAGTGTTTATCAGACCATGTGGACACCTCCTAGTGGTCTGGTTGTTAGGAGTGTTTATCAGACCATGTGGACACCTCCTAGTGGTCTGGTTGTTAGGAGTGTTTATCAGACCATGTGGACACCTCCTAGTGTGGGGTTATTAGGAGTGTTTATCAGACCATGTAGACACCTCCTAGTGGTGGGGTTGTTAGGAGTGTTCATCAGACCATGTGGACACCTCCTAGTGTGGGGTTATTAGGAGTGTTTATCAGACCATGTAGACACCTCCTAGTGGTCTGGTTGTTAGGAGTGTTCATCAGACCATGTGGACACCTCCTAGTGGTTGGGTTGTTAGGAGTGTTAATCAGACCATGTAGACACCTCCTAGTGGTGGGGTTGTTAGGAGTGTTCATCAGACCATGTGGACACCTACTAGTGGTCTGGTCGTTAGGAGTGTTCATCAGACCATGTGGACACCTCCTAGTGGTCTGGTCGTTAGGAGTGTTCATCAGACCATGTGGACACCTCCTAGTGGTCTGGTCGTTAGGAGTGTTCATCAGACCATGTGGACACCTCCTAGTGGTCTGGTTGTTAGGAGTGTTTATCAGACCATGTGGACACCTCCTAGCGGTCTGGTTGTTAGGAGTGTTAATCAGAGCATGTGGACACCTCCTAGTGGTGGGGTTGTTAGGAGTGTTTATCAGACCATGTGGACACCTCCTAGTGGTCGGGTTGTTAGGAGTGTTAATCCGACCATGTGGACACCTCCTGGTGGTCGGGTTGTTAGGAGTGTTTTTCAGACCATGTGGACACCTCCTAGTGGTGGGGTTGTTAGGAGTGTTTATCAGACCATGTGGACACCTCCTAGTGGTGGGGTTGTTAGGAGTGTTTATCAGACCATGTGGACACCTCCTAGTGGTGGGGTTGTTAGGAGTGTTAATCAGACCATGTGGACACCTCCTAGTGGTCTGGTCGTTAGGAGTGTTAATCAGAGCATGTGGACACCTCCTAGTGGTGGGATTGTTAGGAGTGTTTATCAGACCATGTGGACACCTCCTAGTGGTGGGGTTGTTAGGAGTGTTTATCAGACCATGTGGACACCTCCTAGTGGTCTGGTTGTTAGGAGTGTTTATCAGACCATGTGGACACCTCCTAGTGTGGGGTTGTTAGGAGTGTTTATCAGACCATGTAGACACCTCCTAGTGGTGGGGTTGTTAGGAGTGTTCATCAGACCATGTGGACACCTCCTAGTGGTCTGGTCGTTAGGAGTGTTTATCAGACCATGTGGACACCTCCTAGTGGTTGGGTTGTTAGGAGTGTTTATCAGACCATGTAGACACCTCCTAGTGTTGGGGTTGTTAGGAGTGTTCATCAGACCATGTGGACACCTACTAGTGGTCTGGTCGTTAGGAGTGTTTATCAGACCATGTGGACACCTCCTAGTGGTCTGGTCGTTAGGAGTGTTCATCAGACCATGTGGACACCTCCTAGTGGTCTGGTTGTTAGGAGTGTTTATCAGACCATGTGGACACCTCCTAGTGGTCTGGTTGTTAGGAGTGTTAATCAGAGCATGTGGACACCTCCTAGTGGTGGGGTTGTTAGGAGTGTTTATCAGACCATGTGGACACCTCCTAGTGGTGGGGTTGTTAGGAGTGTTTATCAGACCATGTGGACACCTAGTGGTGGGGTTGTTAGGAGTGTTTATCAGACCATGTGGACACCTCCTAGTGGTGGGGTTGTTAGGAGGGTTTATCAGACCATGTGGACACCTCCTAGTGGTGGGGTTGTTAGGAGTGTTTATCAGACCATGTGGACACCTCCTAGTGGTGGGGTTGTTAGGAGTGTTTATCAGACCATGTGGACACCTCCTAGTGGTGGGGTTGTTAGGAGTGTTTATCAGACCATATGGACACCTCCTAGTGGTCTGGTTGTTAGGAGTGTTTATCACACCATGTGGACACCTCCTAGTGGTCTGGTTGTTAGGAGTGTTTATCAGACCATGTGGACACCTCCTAGTGTGGGGTTGTTAGGAGTGTTTATCAGACCATGTAGACACCTCCTAGTGGTGGGGTTGTTAGGAGTGTTCATCAGACCATGTGGACACCTCCTAGTGGTCTGGTCGTTAGGAGTGTTTATCAGACCATGTGGACACCTCCTAGTGGTTGGGTTGTTAGGAGTGTTTATCAGACCATGTAGACACCTCCTAGTGGTGGGGTTGTTAGGAGTGTTCATCAGACCATGTGGACACCTACTAGTGGTCTGGTCGTTAGGAGTGTTTATCAGACCATGTGGACACCTCCTAGTGGTCTGGTCGTTGGGAGTGTTCATCAGACCATGTGGACACCTCCTAGTGGTCTGGTTGTTAGGAGTGTTTATCAGACCATGTGGACACCTCCTAGTGGTCTGGTTGTTAGGAGTGTTTATCAGACCATGTGGACACCTCCTAGGTGTCTGGTTGTTAGGAGTGTTTATCAGACCATGTGGACACCTCCTAGTGGTCTGGTTGTTAGGAGTGTTTATCAGACCATGTGGACACCTCCTAGTGGTGGGGTTGTTAGGAGTGTTTATCAGACCATGTGGACACCTCCTAGTGGTCTGGTTGTTAATAGAACTACCCCTCTCGGATCCAGGAGAATTGTCATCAACTTACACTAATTAGCATAATGCAACGGACAAAACATCTTACTAGAAAATATTCATAAAATCACAAGTGAAATATATTGAAACACAGCTTAGCCTTTTGTTAATCACCCTGTCATCTCAGATTTTGAAATTATGCTTTCCAGCCAAAGCAAGACAAGCATTTGTGTAAGTTTATCGATAGCCTAGCATAGCATTATGCAAAGCTCATGTTGGTCACGAAAATCAGAAAAGCAATCAAATTAACCAGAAGGTATTTAAATGCTAATAACCAGACTTTTTTCCAACAGATATTATTGGCAAATGTATTCCAGTAAGTTGTGACATAAGGAATGGATACAATCTCCCTTTGAAATGAAGCAGGTATAGATCTGTTGTTCTGAGGGAGCAGGGAGAGAAACAGTTTCCCTATTGGAGAATCAACTGGATTAATGAAGCAGGTATAGATCTGTTGTTCTGAGGGAGCAGGGAGAGAAACAGTTTCCCTATTGGAGAGTCAACTGGATTAATGAAGCAGGTATAGATCTGTTGTTCTGAGGGAGCAGGGAGAGAAACAGTTTCCCTATTGGAGAGTCAACTGGATTAAGCGAAGGTAGGTCAACAAGGTGAGGTCTGGTTACACATCTAAATAACATGAGTTCCAGATGGAATAGCATCAGAGACTATGGAGAACTCTCTAGGAGGGTAGGTCACCAAGGTGAGGTCTGGTTACACCTCTAAATAACATGAGAGTTCCAGATGGAATAGCATCAGAGACTATGGAGAACTCTCTAGGAGGGCAGGTCAACAAGGTGAGGTCTGGTTACACCTCTAAATAACATGAGTTCCAGATGGAATAGCATCAGAGACTATGGAGAACTCTCTAGGAGGGCAGGTCAACAAGGTGAGGTCTGGCTGCACCTCTAAATAACATGAGTTCCAGATGGAGTAGCATCAAAGACTATGGAGAACTCTCTAGGTGTTACAGGGATATTGTAACAAGATAAAAATTCCTTATTGTTCCAAATGAAATACCTTTTTAAATATATTAACGAGCACGCTAAGAATACTGTTGTAGGAATCTTATCAGTGTTG
This sequence comes from Oncorhynchus kisutch, assembly GCF_002021735.2. NCBI lineage: Eukaryota > Metazoa > Chordata > Actinopteri > Salmoniformes > Salmonidae > Oncorhynchus > Oncorhynchus kisutch. The sequence goes on along the minus strand of NW_022265534.1, from coordinate 115,232 downwards.
TAGTTACAAAGTAACACAAAATTGAAGTCACCAAAACGGGAGAAGATATAATGAGGGATGAAATTCCAAATTGAAGTTGGATTCTTTAAGAAATGTTTTTCCCCAATTTATCTTTAAGTATTATTAGTATTATTTATAGTAAAATCAACTAAATGTTCAGAACGACAGATGTCCTTATATAATGTGGACGATTTTCCCAGATGAAGTTGAAAAGCATCTGGTCAACCTCTTTCCCTATTTTGTGGTCAAGATGTAGGGACTGGGCTGCAAACAACTTCTGTATGACTGACGCCTTTAGTGATTTAGTCTAATGCTTTAATAGTGTCACGGCCGTCCTCCTCTTCATCTGAAGAGGAGAGGCGAGAAGGATCGGACCAAAATGCGGCGTCGTAAGTGTCCATGGTAAATCTTTAATAAAGCAAGTACTGACACTGTATACAAAACAATAAACAAATGACAACCGTGAAGCTACAACATAGACAATCACCCACAAATACACAGTGACACCCAGGCTACCTAAGTATGATTCTCAATCAGAGACAACTAATGACACCTGCCTCTGATTGAGAACCATACTAGGCCGAAACATAGAAAACCCCAAATCATAGAAAATCAAACATAGACTGCCCACCCAACTCACGCCCTGACCATACTAAATAAATACAAAACAAAGGAACTGAAGGTCAGAACGTGACAAATAGATAACATTCTGCCCTCCGAATTCATATCTAAGGGGCATTTTTCATTAGTGCAAATCTGTTCTGTGAGAATATCTAATAATAATAATAACTTTGTAAATCAGGATGCATTATGAAAGGACAATAAGAGACGGTGGTAATATGTTTCCTTTTAGAGACTATAATACATGACAACCAGGTCATTTTAGTTTCTCTTAGAATCACAACCTCAGTGTAACAACAGTTTGTCATTTCCCACAGGTACAGTTCTCCTGAACAAACAAGTGCAGGACAGAGGAATAGCAATTCTTACCTTGTTCTAAATTCAATCACCTTCATCCTCATCATTCAGTTCATTGAAATACAGTTTTGAAGTTGTGCACAATTATCAGTTTCTGTTTGGTTTATGCAGCCCATTCATTCACTGTCAGCTACATCAGCCCATTCATTCACTGTCAGCTACATCAGCCCATTCATTCACTGTCAGCTACATCAGCCCATTCATTCACTGTCAGCTACATCAGCCCATTCATTCACTGTCAGCTACATCAGCCCATTCATTCAGTGTCAGCTACATCAGCCCATTCATTCACTGTCAGCTACATCAGCCCATTCATTCACTGTCAGCTACATTTGACAAATTAGCGCCTTGGAACCCAAGAGCATAGTCAGTGCTCTAGCTCCCCCTTGTGGTGGTGTGATCTGGAAGTAGATCTGGAAGTAGATCTGGAAGTAGATCTGGAAGTAGATCTGGAAGTAGATCTGGAAGTAGATCTGGAAGTAGATCTATAAGTAGATCTGTAAGTAGATCTGGAAGTAGATCTGGAAGTAGATCTGGAAGTAGATCTGTAAGTAGATCTGCAAGTAGATCTGTAAGTAGATCTGGAAATAGATCTAAAAGTAGATCTGTAAGTAGATCTGCAAGTAGATCTGTAAGTAGATCTGGAAATAGATCTAAAAGTAGATCTGTAAGTAGATCTGTAAGTAGATCTGTAAGTAGATCCGTAAGTAAATCCATAAGTAGATCTGTAACTAGATCTATAAGTAGATCTGGAAGTAGCTCTATAAGTAGATCTGTAGGTAGATCTGGAAGTAGATCTGGAAGTAGCTCTATAAGTAGATCTGGAAGTAGCTCTATAAGTAGATCTGGAAGTAGCTCTATAAGTAGATCTATAAGTAGATCTGGAAGTAGATCTGTAACTAGATCTATAAGTAGATCTGGAAGTAGATCTGGAAGTAGCTCTATAAGTAGATCTGGAAGTAGATCTGGAAGTAGATCTGGAAGTAGATCTATAAGTAGATCTGGAAGTAGATCTGGAAGTAGATCTGGAAGTAGCTCTGGAAGTAGATCTGGAAGTAGATCTGGAAGTAGATCTATAAGTAGATCTTGAAGTAGATCTATAAGTAGATCTGGAAGTAGATCTTGAAGTAGATCTATAAGTAGATCTGGAAGTAGCTCTATAAGTAGATCTGGAAGTAGATCTGGAAGTAGATCTGGAAATAGATCTGGAAGTAGATCTGGAAGTAGATCTATAAGTAGATCTGTAAATAATATCTTCAGAAAGCAACACTCAACCTTTCCAGGATAAATCCCTCTGCAACCATTGGTTCAACTTCTTTTCATTTGTTTTCTTCAGTAATAAGTACACACATTGAATGAGCATATTTTCTGTTGATCCTTAGACATGGTAATCCCAAGGTATGTTACATTTTCCTTAAGTGGAATATTGCAGATAGAGGGATTCACACAGTCTGTAACATATGTCTATCACACAGTCTGTAACATATGTCTATCACACAGTCTGTAACATATGTCTATCACACAGTCTGTAACATATGTCTATCACACAGTCTGTAACATCTGTCTATCACACAGTCTGTAACATATGTCTATCACACAGTCTGTAACATATGTCTATCACACAGTCTGTAACATATGTCTATCACACAGTCTGTAACATATGTCTATCACACAGTCTGTAACATATGTCTATCACACAGTCTGTAACATATGTCTATCACACAGTCTGTAACATATGTCTATCACACAGTCTGTAACATCTGTCTATCACACAGTCTGTAACATATGTCTATCACACAGTCTGTAACATATGTCTATCACACAGTCTGTAACATATGTCTGTTCCTCATGAAGACAGATTGGGTCTCCTCTGTAATTACGTCCAATATCGCTTTCATTCTTTTTGCAAATATAGAAGCTAATATCTGTAGGCATTGAGCAGACAGACTGGACGCCAATTATCGAGGAGAAGCAAGTCTTTCTTAGGCTTATGGATGAATGTAATCAGAGCTTGAGTCAAACTGGGAGGGAGAGCATTATTTACAATGTAATCAGACCTGGAGTCAGACTGGGAGGGAGATCATTATTTACAATGTAATCAGACCTGGAGTCAGACTGGGAGGGAGAGCATTATTTACAATGTAATCAGACCTGGAGTCAGACTGGGAGGGAGAGCATTATTTACAATGTAATCAGACCTGGAGTCAGACTGGGAGGGAGAGCATTATTTACAATGTAATCAGACCTGGAGTCAGACTGGGAGGGAGAGCATTATTTACAATGTAATCAGACCTGGAGTCAGACTGGGAGGGAGAGCATTATTTACAATGTAATCAGACCTGGAGTCAGACTGGGAGGGAGAGCATTATTTACAATGTAATCAGACCTGGAGTCAGACTGGGAGGGAGATCATTATTTACAATGTAATCAGACCTGGAGTCAGACTGGGAGGGAGAGCATTATTTACAATGCTTCCAGAAAAGACCTCCAACAGAAAAGGGACTAACTGTTCTGTAAACAGTTGTGTAAAACTCAGCAGATATACCATCAGTCCCAGGAGACTTATTATTTTTAAGTTGTTCAATAGAATAAATGATGTGTTCAACTATAACAGGGTCATGACACTGTTCCCTGTCAGCCTCACCAACTGATTTCACATCCCCCAGACAATCAAAACAAAGAGATGAGGACACCTCACAATACTGTAGAAGATGAGGACACCTCACAATACTGTAGAAGATGAGGACACCTCACAATACTGCAGAAGATGAGGACACCTCACAATACTGTAGAAGATGAGGACACCTCACAATACTGTAGAAGATGAGGACACCTCACAATACTGTAGAAGATGAGGACACCTCACAATACTGTAGAAGATGAGGACACCTCACAATACTGTAGAAGATGAGGACACCTCAAAATACTGTAGAAGATGAGGACACCTCACAATACTGTAGAAGATGAGGACACCTCACAATACTGTAGAAGATGAGGACACCTCACAATACTGTAGAAGATGAGGACACCTCACAATACTGTAGAAGATGAGGACACCTCACAATACTGTAGAAGATGAGGACACCTCACAATACAGTAGAATATGAGGACACCTCACAATACTGTAGAAGATGAGGACACCTCACAATACTGTAGAAGATGAGGACACCTCACGACACTGTAGAAGATGCAACTAAAGATGGAGATTAATGTGGGGTCATTTAATTGCTGAATTGTATTATTTTTAGAGTGGTATTTTTCTAACCTGAAATAAATCTGATATATTTTGTCCATCCTCCTCCATTTCTACCTACATCTGACTAAGGTTCTGTCTGCTTTCAGTTTATACATATCATCCAACTGGTGTTGTAGATCAAACAGAACAGATTTATCCTCCTCTGAAAGACTTTCAACAGGCTTTTGAACAAGACAGGTGATATTTGTAATTACACTTTCTTCTTCAGCTCTCCTGGTCTTGGCAACAATACTCTCATGTTTTCTTGCATATTTTCCAACCTTAAAAAGCTCCCAGTTATTACTGTATGAATTGTTATTCATAGCGTTGTTCCAGAAGTGTGTAATTACATTGTTTATCTCCATCTTTTTCTATTAAGCTTCCAATAGGATGCTCTGCCAGGGCCATTATCAGAGATAAACAGTGTAATGTCAGTATAAACAGCTCTATGATCAGTAAGGGCCATTATCAGAGATAAACAGTGTAATGTCAATATAAACAGCTATATGATCAGTAAGGGCCATTATCAGAGATAAACAGTGTAATGTCAGTATAAACAGCTCTATGGTCAGTAAGGGCCATTATGAGAGATAAACAGTGTAATGTCAATATAAACAGCTCTATGATCAGTAAGGGCCATTATCAGAGATAAACAGTGTAATGTCAATATAAACAGCTCTATGGTCAGTAAGGGCCATTATCAGAGATAAACAGTGTAATGTCAATATAAACAGCTCTATGATCAGTAAGGGCCATTATCAGAGATAAACAGTGTAATGTCAATATAAACAGCTCTATGATCAGTAAGGGCCATTATCAGAGATAAACAGTGTAATGTCAATATAAACAGCTCTATGATCAGTAAGGGCCATTATCAGAGATAAACAGTGTAATGTCAATATTAACAGCTCTATGATCAATAAGGGCCATTATCAGAGATAAACAGTGTAATGTCAATATAAACAGCTCTATGGTCAGTAAGGGCCATTATCAGAGATAAACAGTGTAATGTCAGTATAAACAGCTCTATGATCAGTAAGGGCCATTATCAGAGATAAACAGTGTAATGTCAGTATAAACAGCTCTATGGTCAGTAAGGGCCATTATCAGAGATAAACAGTGTAATGTCAATATAAACAGCTCTATGATCAGTAAGGGCCACTATCAGAGATAAACAGTGTAATGTCAATATAAACAGCTCTATGGTCAGTAAGGGCCATTATCAGAGATAAACAGTGTAATGTCAGTATAAAAAGCTCTATGGTCAGTAAGGGCCATTATCAGAGATAAACAGTGTAATGTCAATATAAACAGCTCTATGATCAGTAAGGGCCACTATCAGAGATAAACAGTGTAATGTCAATATAAACAGCTCTATGGTCAGTAAGGGCCATTATCAGAGATAAACAGTGTAATGTCAGTATAAACAGCTCTATGATCAGTAAGGGCCATTATCAGAGATAAACAGTGTAATGTCAATATAAACAGCTATATGATCAGTAAGGGCCATTATCAGAGATAAACAGTGTAATGTCAGTATAAACAGCTCTATGGTCAGTAAGGGCCATTATGAGAGATAAACAGTGTAATGTCAATATAAACAGCTCTATGATCAGTAAGGGCCATTATCAGAGATAAACAGTGTAATGTCAATATAAACAGCTCTATGGTCAGTAAGGGCCATTATCAGAGATAAACAGTGTAATGTCAATATAAACAGCTCTATGATCAGTAAGGGCCATTATCAGAGATAAACAGTGTAATGTCAATATAAACAGCTCTATGATCAGTAAGGGCCATTATCAGAGATAAACAGTGTAATGTCAATATAAACAGCTCTATGATCAGTAAGGGCCATTATCAGAGATAAACAGTGTAATGTCAATATTAACAGCTCTATGATCAATAAGGGCCATTATCAGAGATAAACAGTGTAATGTCAATATAAACAGCTCTATGGTCAGTAAGGGCCATTATCAGAGATAAACAGTGTAATGTCAGTATAAACAGCTCTATGATCAGTAAGGGCCATTATCAGAGATAAACAGTGTAATGTCAGTATAAACAGCTCTATGGTCAGTAAGGGCCATTATCAGAGATAAACAGTGTAATGTCAATATAAACAGCTCTATGATCAGTAAGGGCCACTATCAGAGATAAACAGTGTAATGTCAATATAAACAGCTCTATGGTCAGTAAGGGCCATTATCAGAGATAAACAGTGTAATGTCAGTATAAACAGCTCTATGGTCAGTAAGGGCCATTATCAGAGATAAACAGTGTAATGTCAATATAAACAGCTCTATGATCAGTAAGGGCCACTATCAGAGATAAACAGTGTAATGTCAATATAAACAGCTCTATGGTCAGTAAGGGCCATTATCAGAGATAAACAGTGTAATGTCAATATAAACAGCTCTATGGTCAGTAAGGGCCATTATCAGAGATAAACAGTGTAATGTCAATATAAACAGCTCTATGATCAGTAAGGGCCATTATCAGAGATAAACAGTGTAATGTCAATATAAACAGCTCTATGATCAGTAAGGGCCATTATCAGAGATAAACAGTGTAATGTCAATATAAACATCTCTATGATCAGTAAGGGCCATTATCAGAGATAAACAGTGTAATGTCAATATAAACAGCTCTATGATCAGTAAGGGCCATTATCAGAGATAAACAGGGTAATGTCAATATAAACAGCTCTATGGTCAGTAAGGGCCATTATCAGAGATAAACAGTGTAATGTCAATATAAACAGCTCTATGATCAGTAAGGGCCATTATCAGAGATAAACAGTGTAATATCAATATAAACAGCTCTATGATCAGTAAGGGCCATTATCAGAGATAAACAGTGTAATGTCAATATAAACAGCTCTATGGTCAGTAAGGGCCATTATCAGAGATAAACAGTGTAATGTCAGTATAAACAGCTCTATGGTCAGTAAGGGCCATTATCAGAGATAAACAGTGTAATGTCATGTCGTGGAAATTTCCTCTATTTACCAAATCATGAGAGCAAACCACACACAAGTCGGAGTTAGTTATCACAAAGTCCTTTTATAATATATGAGCTCTATCACAACCCTGTGACTCTCAGATCAATTCAGTGTCTATCAATGAATTCTCTGAGAGTCCCTTCCACATTGCAGCTGAGATCCTTTAATAGCAAAAAACACATAGCCAGACAGCCTAGACATAATAAATCATTCAGCTTTGTCTCCTAAACTATGTTATTTTCTCAAACTCAGAACCATAAACCAATCCTCCATATCAACAGGCATATATCAAATCCATCCTATCTTGACAAGATCACAGAGACACACTGACTGGCACACAGACATTGTGGAGCCAAGAGATACACCTTGACCTCTCCCCTCTCTCCGACCCAAACAACTTAGTCTTGACATAGAACAGATGCTGCAACCCCGCCACAGTATTATACAAAAATAACATTCTGATGTGAAGTAACTTACAAACATATGATGAATATAAAACATCTTACCTATGTTACCAACCAATTCTGATTATTCCCCAACATTCCCCTCTCAAGGGACATTGTCCCTTCTAAAGAATCAGAATATTAATTACTCAATATTTAATATTTAAAGGGAAATAAAAATTCAAATCCCCTCAATGTCAAATACCTTAGCTTATATGTAAGCTTTCTCCCTTCTGAAACTAAGTTTACAACCTTTATTCTACAAGACAACCTTGCACATGTTTAATAACACAGAATGATTCATTTGAGGAAAATAAAAACATAACATATTTATGCTCTTTAAATTACATGAGAACCAGTGTCTAAACACAGGCCTCCTCACAACATATAGGACAGACATCCCTCTAAGTACTCATGCTCAGAAATATACTCAGGAATAGAGAATAGGGCAGTGAAATCATTCATATTACAAATCATAAGTAACAACCCAACTATTTATCCAACCAATATTTAGAATAGCACTCCTCAGTGAATCAAATTTGTCTTATCACTCAAAGTAAAAACCTCAATTTAACACACATCAATATTAGCAGATTAACATACAGTATAACTTTTTTAATCATGATTTTAATACAGATCAGTATCTCAATGCATTCTTAATCTAAATTACTACAATTTACATGGTGTAGACCTCTTCAATCAATCTGATACCACAAAAGTATAAACAATTTTAATGGCACAGTTTGATTAAACCCCCCTTACACAGGCACGGCATCTTCTGGCATCTTCGTTTTTCTTCAGATAGCTTTACAGTTCAAAGTGGACAGCCCATGATAATGTCCCGATTTCAATGTCTCATCTTTACCACTCATGTCTTGTCCATTCGTCAACCAATATACCAGCATCATAAGACAATGTTAGGACAGATCTTTCTCCATGATCACTCCAAGTGGACTCATCACAGTATGAGAGAACCATGAAAGAAAAGCAGTTGATAGCTTAGATCTGAGACTGTACACCAATTCCTGGCTTGGTTCTTTTCTCTCGGTAGAAGTGGTTTGGAAAGCCTTCAACGCCTTTGTCACTCTTCTTCAGCCAGTTAGAGGGGGTTTTGAGGTACACACACCATTCGGTCCAAATATCTCTTCCATGCATTAACCTCTTGAACCTCTGGGTGCAGTATTTCATTTTTGGATGAAAAACGTTCCCATTTTAAGCGCTTTATTTTGTTACGAAAAGATGCTCGACTGCATATAATTTACAGCTTTGGAAAGAAAACACTCGTTTCCAAATCTGCTAAGATATTGTCTGTGAGCGCCCCAGAACTGATGCTACAGGCGAAACCAAGATGAAACTTCAAACAGGAAGTGAGCAAAATTTTTGAGGCGCTGTTTTCCATTGTCTCCTTATATGGCTGTGAATGCGCAAGGAATGAGCCTACACTTTCTGTCGTTTCCCCAAGGTGTTTGCAGCATTGTGACGTATTTGTAGGCATATCATTGGAAGATTGACCATAAGAGACTACATTTACCAGGTGTCCGCCTGGTGTCCTGCGTCGTAATTGGTGCGCAATCTCCAGCTGCAAGCATTCTTCCATGTGATTCAGAGGTGAAACCAGACTTCCACAAACGATATATTATCGAAGAGATATGTGAAAAACACCTTGAGGATTGATTCTAAACAACGTTTGCCATGTTTCTGTCGATATTATGGAGTTCATTTGGAAAAAAGTTCGGCGTTTTGATGACTGAATTTTCATTATTTTTTGGTAGCCAAAATGTGATGAACAAAACGGAGCAATTTCTCCTACACAAAGAATCTTTTTGGAAAAACTGAACATTTGCTATCTAACTGAGAGTCTCCTCATTGAAAACATCCGAAGTTCTTCAAAGGTAAATGATTTTATTTGTTTTTGTGAAAATGTTGCCGACTGAATGCTACGCTAAATGCTACGCTAGCTATCAATACTGTTACACAAATGCTTGTTTTGTTATGGTTGAAAAGCATATTTTGAAAATCTGAGATGACAGTGTTGTTAACAAAAGGCTAAGCTTGAGAGCTAGCATATTTATTTCATTTCATTTGCGATTTTCATGAATAGTTAACGTTGCGTTATGGTAATGAGCTTGAGGCTGTATTCACGATCCCGGATCCGGGATGGCTAGTATCAAGAGGTATTAAGATACCGTCTGATGTCACTTTTCATGACAACCTCGAAAGAACAGATCAGAACAACAGTTTAGTTCAGTTCATTAACTACATGATAAATTATTACTTTTACCAATTATTCTTAATACACATACCTAAACATATTTCACAGAGAATATCAACACATTCTTTTGAAACTATTCTTTCAAATTGGTTTATACTCCCATCTCACTGTCAACTCCATCGTAGAGCCAAGGATCAAGAAATTAGACCTATACCTCGTGAATAGAACAAAACAAACACAACAAATACAATACACTCAACAATACAATACACTCCTTCACATATCACTTAAGTTGTATAACTTCAATTCAAACCCTCAAAAAACTGAATCCTCCCCCATGTTTTACACACATCTCTCCGTATGAGAGTAATGTAAAACAAAACAACAACAAAAAAATATATATGTAAAACAAAATTTCAGCTAACCTAATCAAATTAAAATCACCTAACTGAAAAAAACTCCACAAAGAAAAATGATTTAACCCCTCTGGTCATAGGAAAACAGACTTAAAGCAGCATACCCTTAGTTAAAAGCAATGCCATCTCCTTCTTCACAGTGGTCCAAATTACACATATGGCTAAGAAACATATTTACCAATTACACAAATTATTTTGAAAGCAGTATTACAAATGACCAAGCCACAACGGAAAGTCATCAGAAGGTCATAGGTCATACAAAACCCTCCAAAGCAGTGTTTTATATGAAACAATTTGCAAACAATAATCAACTAGTTCCAAACATTTTCGTATTTCCATGTTCCCAGAACATTCCTTTATCAAAAGAATTTGCGTGTGTAATGAAAAGTCAGAAAGTAAAATGAAAGTGCCCCTGTAATACCTTTGCACTACAACAAAAAACTTCCCGGCCCCCTCCAATGTGGTAGTTTATGGCCTCCCTTCACTCACTCTCCCCAAGAGTATCGTCCCTGGACACATTCCAGAGAGAGACAGTGAAATATCCATTTTCCCGGAGAAAACACAAAAACACGTATTATTCATTTACACTACATGACTCAGAAACTCAAACGTGAAACTATAAACCAAACCTAATGATAATTCCACTGTACCTCAAATCATTAATCATAAGTTTTAATCAAATCAAGGTATATGTATGATACAATGTTTAATTAAGTTAAATCAACTCCTAAAAAAAACTCTTAATCAGCAATAATAATTTCAATCTGTTGATATAAATTTAGTAAAAACCAATCCTGATTTTTTTTAACAAATCTAAAATCCTTCAAAAGTCGGTGCTGTCTCATCATCTAAAAATAAAAATAAACTTATTTTTTTCCCCCACTGATATCCACCAAGGTCAATACTGTTCAGCACATCCATTAATGATCTTCCTTTAGTATGTACAGGGTCTGAAGTTCCAATGTACGCAGATGATACAGTGATACATTCATGCAAATAACAAACTACACAAGAACTCACTACTATAATGGTTCAGATGACAAAATTGCTCAAAGACTCATGTTTACATCTCAATAAAATAAAACACAGTCTGCATATTCCTCAAAAAACAACTACTGAGGTAAAAAGCTCCTGGTGGTATCTGATTTTAAGTGCCAAGGCATCAGCTCCTGGTGGTATCTGATTTGAAGTGCCAAGGCATCAGCTCCTGGTGGTATCTGATTTGAAGTGCCAAGGCATCAGCTCCTGGTGGTATCTGATTTTAAGTGCCAAGGCATCAGCTCCTGGTGGTATCTGATTTTAAGTGCCAAGGCATCAGCTCCTGGTGGTATCTGATTTTAAGTGCCAAGGCATCAGCTCCTGGTGGTATCTGATTTTAAGTGCCAAGGCATCAGCTCCTGGTGGTATCTGATTCATACTTGATTCTCTTTTAAAAAGCTAATTATAAAGGAACTCAAATACCAAATTGAACCAATTTCCCAAAACATATGAAATCGTTTTGACTACTGCGGTAACAACACTATAATTAAAATCTATGATACTCCCCCACTTAACATACTAGTTTAGTCTTTGGCCCAATCTTGCTTTTCAACATTCATATCCATTCAGTCTTCTGTCAACAGGTTCTCATACCATTCAATCCAGCAATCACCTTTTAATGACCTGACATTGTTCCACATAATGGAAACATACCATAACGTTAGACTACATGAACTTTCCTGCTCAAATTAACTGGTGTTACTTAAACAATCAAACCAAAAATCAATAACCATCAGAATCTATTCTCACAATGTTTCATGATTCAGACATCCAGTCTCCCACAAATCTATGATGCCCACCTAGCGAATCAGCTGCTAGAAATACAGAAAAACATGTACCTGAACAACGGTCAAAACAATTAGAGTAAGGTTATTGTATATTCAAACTAATAATGCAAATGTAGTTATTCTACAACAATCTACCTGCCTCCAGCAACTTTCCCTGACAATTAGTAGCCAACATAACAACTAACTCTCTTCCATACTTTCAACTAAACTTTCCTACCTCTTTTTCCCCCAGTGGGCAAAAATATTACCCCTCTCATTTCAACGTTTTTCCCTTACCTCTATCGTAAGATTAAAACCCAACTTTATAACTTCCTCTTTGCTCTCCACACTTATGAAATGTATCCTATCTCTTTAAAAATAACACACGCAGCGCTAGAATTATAACATGCGTCAGTCAATCTATAAGAATGAAAATCATTTCGGTAATCACTTCCTATCGCCATTCTCTCCCCGCTATCATTCAGAGTGTCTTTAACTTAGGTAACTGTCTTCTCTATTGATACAGTAATTTAAATACGACCCAATTCTCAATACATTATTCCAGCAGATCATTTAGTGACCAGACATCGTCTTGCATCAGAATTCGCTTCGTTATTATTTTAAGTTGAATTAGTCAATTTAACCTAAACAATCTATTGAAAACGTTCAGTTTATCTCTTATACAAACACTAGCGACCAGAACTTTCTAGGCAAAACATACAAATAGATTATTTACAATCAAGAACTCAGAATTCAGTTAGCACATGGACTGGGAAAGGAACCCCGGCCTCCCGCGTCGCAGGCGAGAATTCTACCACTGAACCACTAATGCTATGTTGAAAAACTAAAATTCTCCGGATATAAACCCAATTTACAAAGTAAAATCAAAACACGTCACTATCGGTAATTCCCAGAAGAATAATAGCCCAATTTTAATAGTACAAACGTTACTCCAGCTATGATTCTCAAATTCCAAATGAATAAATTAGCAATCAAAGAATAAAATCGACACTAATGACTAGGAAACAGATCTTGCGCCTTTTAATAAAAGTAGATTATGTTTACTTATGTAACGTATTTCAATGACTTTACTACATCACATTAATCACACAATGATAATTAGTTTGATGGAAAACCTTAGGCTTTGTACAACATTATAAATTACATCGAGAATCCCTCAAATTCTCTTTAACTTTATGGAAAACAGTTTATTCAATAAACCCGCAACTTCTCTCATACTGGGAAGAAAAATATAACATGTTCAGACCTTAAGGGCAGTTTAATTTAACATGTTTCACCCAGACGGAGATAATCCAATATGCGTTTTATAGTTACATCGTTAGGGTAAGATAACCAAAAGTGGACACACTCTAATCAGTTTCTAGAGCTCAATTTCCCAGATGTTGTAGATTATTTTAATAGTGCTTAAAAACTTCATCTTTATCAAATTCTCCATTTAAGATATCAACTCAAAACCTACGTACGTCTACGAATGGGTGGTTTAAATTGTATCTAATCATTCTCCGCATTACTTTATACACACATACCATTTATCATCATTTCAAATCATTCACAGAATCCATATAAAACTTTAGAAATCTCAGGTCACACAGAGTCAACCCTACCCCGCTCACACAGAGTCAACCCTACCCCGCTCACACAGAGTCAACCCTACCCCGCTCACACAGAGTCAACCCTACCCCGCTCACACAGAGTCAACCCTACCCCGCTCACACAGAGTCAACCCTACCCCGCTCACACAGAGTCAACCCTACCCCGCTCACACAGAGTCAACCCTACCCCGCTCACACAGAGTCAACCCTACCCCGCTCACACAGAGTCAACCCTACCCCGCTCACACAGAGTCAACCCTACCCCGCTCACACAGAGTCAACCCTACCCCGCTCACACAGAGTCAACCCTACCCCGCTCACACAGAGTCAACCCTACCCCGCTCACACAGAGTCAACCCTACCCCGCTCACACAGAGTCAACCCTACCCCGCTCACACAGAGTCAACCCTACCCCGCTCACACAGAGTCAACCCTACCCCGCTCACACAGAGTCAACCCTACCCCGCTCACACAGAGTCAACCCTACCCCGCTCACACAGAGTCAACCCTACCCCGCTCACACAGAGTCAACCCTACCCCGCTCACACAGAGTCAACCCTACCCCGCTCACACAGAGTCAACCCTACCCCGCTCACACAGAGTCAACCCTACCCCGCTCACACAGTGTCAACCCTACCCCGCTCACACAGAGTCAACCCTACCCCGCTCACACAGTGTCAACCCTACCCCGCTCACACAGAGTCAACCCTACCCCGCTCACACAGAGTCAACCCTACCCCGCTCACACAGAGTCAACCCTACCCCGCTCACACAGAGTCAACCCTACCCCGCTCACACAGAGTCAACCCTACCCCGCTCACACAGAGTCAACCCTACCCCGCTCACACAGAGTCAACCCTACCCCGCTCACACAGAGTCAACCCTACCCCGCTCACACAGAGTCAACCCTACCCCGCTCACACAGTGTCAACCCTACCCCGCTCACACAGAGTCAACCCTACCCCGCTCACACAGAGTCAACCCTACCCCGCTCACACAGAGTCAACCCTACCCCGCTCACACAGAGTCAACCCTACCCCGCTCACACAGAGTCAACCCTACCCCGCTCACACAGAGTCAACCCTACCCCGCTCACACAGAACTTTCAGGATCCTCCACACAGGATTGGTTCAGATTTTCACACAGAACTTTCAGGATCCTCCACACAGGATTGGTTCAGATTTTCACACAGAACTTTCAGGATCCTCCACACAGGATTGGTTCAGATTTTCACACAGAACTTTCAGGATCCTCCACACAGGATTGGTTCAGATTTTCACATAGAACTGGTCAGGCGTCCACACAGAACATCAAAATGTTTTCCCACACAGAGTCAACCCTACCCCGCTCACACAGAACGGTCCGACAACTATTACATACTCACACAGAGTAATCCCAGGGCATACCTGGCTAGCACATTTAAAATAATTGGAATTCACCACATCTGAGGGTCACTTAGACAAATCACACAGACACACAGAATGAGGTCCTTCTTCCAATAGGGCTTCACCAAGTACCGTGTTTCACCTAGAACACACAGTCACCCTGGCTCCTCACCCCGACAGACCTCACCAAATCCCCACTGTGATCAATTCAGTGTCAGGAGGGCTCTTGGTCACTGGCAACCGGACAGTGCAGAGTATCTTTTGAGTCCACAAAACCCCCAGATTACTCTCCTCTGACTCGGCCCTGCTTACGCCGCCAAGGTGCCTTCCTTACAAAGGAATTCACGCTCAGAGTATACGTAACAGGCATAATTAAAAAACTTGACTTCAAATCTGTGTGTGGTTCGCTCACCTTTTTCTTTAAAAAAAAACTCAGTTCGAGATGTGGTATCCACAACGGCTCGCTTCCTCTTAGATCAAAGGTTGGTCCATCTGCTTCGTTTCCCGATGTGTGGTTCTCCCTGAGATCCCAAGTTTAGGGGATCCCTTGTGCACGATTTATTTACCTAGATCGTAGGAACGGTCACCGAGTGAAGATTCACATCCCATCCTCGTCGCCAAGTGTCGTGGAAATTTCCTCTATTTACCAAATCATGGGAGCAAACCACAACACACGTCAGAGTTAGTTATAAAAGTCCATCTTTAATTATATAAGCTCTATAGCATTTTGACTTTCAACAGTGCAGTATCTCTAATGAAAATTTGAGAGTCCCCCCACAATGGCAAAATGGGATCCTTTATAGCAAAGATCACACATAGTCAGACAGCATAGACATAATTCATCGTTCAGCTTTGTCTCCTTTCCCAAACCCCAGAACCATAAACCAATCATCCATATCAACAGGCATATATCAAATTGTCATTTAGATACAACCCACTCTAAATACAAACTCACGGAGAGGAGAGTGAGGCTATAGGTTAAGATAAAAAGGAGCATGAGAATGATTCCAGACACTGCCACCCTCCTTTCCCCACTAGAAAAAAGGTAGGGAGTAAAATATATGTTTACACATGATGACACTTTGACCGCTCCCCTCTCTGTGGCCCATGCAACTTAGTCTTGACATAGAACAGATAACTGCAACCTCGCCACAGTATTATACAAAAATACCATTCTGATGAGAAGTAACTTACACACATTTGATGAATATAAAACATCTTACATATGTTACCAACAAATTCTGAATCTTCCACGACACTGTATAACACAGAGGACCACAACACATATCAACACATATCAACACATATCAACACATATCAACACATATCAACACATATCAACACATATCAACACATATCAACACATATCAACACGACAACATACAGCAGAGAAGGTGACATGAAAGAGCCTCTAATGACAGGCTGTATAACACAGAGGACCGCAACACATATCAACACCACCTTCTGGTTCCACACAATGTACCTGTGTACCCTAGACACCCCCAACCCTTTGACTTAAGATGTAGGTCTGACAAAAACAGGTTACAACAAGTTAGTCATGACATAGGACTGTTACCGAAGACCAAGGGTTACAATGGACCGCCAACTCGGTACAACAAACGGCCACAAAAACGTTTGTCCTGCTCCTACTACAGCAAAGGTGAAACGCCGTATACCTCCAGAATGGATACTGCAACCCTGCGAAGGACAACCTGCTAAAAAACAATGCAAGACTGGTGAGAGACACGGACATCATGACAATGTCAGCAGCCGGTCCCAACCCACCAGGGGCAGCAGTCGGTCCCGGCCCACCAGGGGCAGCAGTCGGTCCCAGCCCACCAGGGGCAGCAGTCGGTCCCAGCCCACCAGGGGCAGCAGTCGGTCCCAGCCCACCAGGGGCAGCAGTCGGTCCCAGCTCACCAGGGGCAGCAGTCGGTCCCAGCCCACCAGGGGCAGCAGTCGGTCCCAGCCCACCAGGGGCAGCAGTCGGTCCCAGCCCACCAGGGGCAGCAGTCGGTCCCAGCCCACCAGGGGCAGCAGTCGGTCCCAGCCCACCAGGGGCAGCAGTCGGTCCCACCCCCTAAGGGACAGCATCAGGGCCCAGTCTCCCAGGGACTACAGCCGACCCCAGCCCACCAGGGACAGCAGTCGGTCCCACTCCCCAAGGGACAGCATCAGGGCCCGTCTCCCAGGGACCATAGCCGAGCTCACACCACCAGCGGCAGCAGAGACATGACCCATAGTTCTGTCAACCGTAGACGAAGCAAAGAACCCAATACAGGTCTTAAAACCTCTTGGGGCTAGGGAACGCTTGTGTCCCACTTGGGCAAAATACGGGGAAAATGTAGCGTGGCAAATAAATAATAATAATCTGATGATATAAATATAAATAAGAAGCTATTATCTGATGATATAAATAAGAAGCTATTATCTGATGATATAAATAAGAAGCTATTATCTGATGATATAAATAAGAAGCTATTATCTGATGATATAAATAAGAAGCTATTATCTGATGATATAAATAAGAAGCTATTATCTGATGATATAAATAAGAAGCTATTATCTGATGATATAAATAAGAAGCTATTATCTGATGATATAAATAAGAAGCTATTATCTGATGATATAAATAAGAAGCTATTATCTGATGATATAAATAAGAAGCTATTATCTGATGATATAAATAAGAAGCTATTATCTGATGATATAAATAAGAAGCTATTATCTGATGATATAAATAAGAAGCTATTATCTGATGATATAAATAAGAAGCTATTATCTGATGAGCCCATTACTAAACAAAGGATATATTTCAACCCAGCAGGCGTTACACAAAACGCAGAAATAAAATATAAATCATGCCTTACCTTTGACGAGCTTCTTTTGTTGACACTCCAATATGTCCCATAAACATCACAATTGGTCATTTTGTTCGATTAATTCCGTCCATATATATCCAAATGTCAATTTTTTTGACGCGTTTGATCGAGAAAAAAACAGCTTCCAAAAAACGCAACGTCACTACAAAATATTTCAAAAGTTGCCTATAAACTTTGCCAAAATATTTCAAACTACTTTTGTAATACAACTTTAGGTATTTTTAAACGTCAATAATCGATCAAATTGTAGACGGGGCAATCTGTTTTCAATACAGGAAGTAAACAAACCATGCTCCTTTTCACGTCTTGCGCAACTCTCAACAGTGTTACGTTGTTCCTAGATGTGCTTCTTCTTCGTTGCACAAATGAATAACCTCAACCAAATTCCAAAGACTGGTGATGTCCAGTGGAAGCGGTAGGAACTGAAAACAGGTTGCTAAGAAATATCACTTGGTAATGACAGCTCAGGGAACAGACAGAGGCCAAAAAAAAAGAATTCTGAACAGTTAGCCTGCTACATAAGTTCTGTTATACTCACAGACATGATTCAAACAGTTTTAGAAACGTCAGAGTGGTTTCTGTCCAATTCTACTAATATTATGCATATTTTATATTCCTGGCATGAGTAGCAGGAAGTTGAAATTCAGCACGCTATTTATCCAAAAGTGAAAATGCTGCCCCCTATACCTTAAGAAGTTAATGCTCAAAGGTTGTGTCCCGAAGTCTCCTTTACCAGCGGCCGCAAGAAACCTGTGACTGTGGACAATATTAAGAAGAGATCGGTCGACATGTCCTACAATCAGCCTGGTTCTCAGTCGAGCGTTAAAAGTGGTTGCAGAAAGAGGGCCTGGATGTTCAACAGGAGACCGAACAACAGTGAAGAAGTAGACAATAGCACATCAGCGGTTCTACACCATGTCACGGGTACCAATGAGGAGGCTCACCTACCTAGAGAACCCGGTACAGATGATAGCAGAGATGATAGCAGAGATGATAGCAGAGATGATAGCGGAGATGATAGCAGAGATGATAGCAGAGATGATAGCAGAGATGAAAGTGATGACTCCAGCAGTGGAATCTGGGATAACGGCGCCGACAGAGATGGCCGCCTCGCTTCGCGTTCCTAGGAAACTATGCAGTTTTTTGTTTTTTTACGTGTTATTTCTTACACTAGTACCCCAGGTCATCTTAGGTTTCACCACATACAGCCGAGAAGAACTACTGAATATAAGATCAGCGTCAACTCACCACCAGTACGACCAAGAATATGTTTTTCGCGATGCGGATCCTGTGTTCTGCCTCACAACCAGCGCCACGGGATGGTTCCCATGCAGCGACCCAAAAAAACGACTCAGAAAAAGAGGGAAACGAAGCGGTCTTCTGGTCAGACTCCGGAGACGGGCACATCGTGCACCACTCCCTAGCATTCTTCTTGCCAATGTCCAGTCTCTTGACAACAAGGTTGATGAAATCCGAGCAAGGGTAGCATTCCAGAGGGACATCAGAGACTGTAACGTTCTCTGTTTCACGGAAACGTGGCTCACTGGAGAGACGCAATCCGAAGCGGTGCAGCCAGCGGGTTTCTCCACGCATCGCGCGGACAGAAACGAACATCTTTCTGGTAAGAAGAGGGGCGGGGGCGTATGCCTTATGGCCAACGTGACATGGTGTGATGAAAGAAACATACAGGAACTCAAATCCTTCTGTTCACCTGATTTAGAATTCCTCACAATCAAATGTAGACCGCATTATCTACCAAGAGAATTCTCTTCGATTATAATCACAGCCGTATATATCCCCCCCCAAGCAGACACATCGATGGCTCTGAACGAACTTTATTTAACTCTCTGCAAACTGGAAACGATTTATCCGGAGGCTGCATTCATTGTAGCTGGGGATTTTAGCAAGGCTAATCTGAAAACAAGACTCCCTAAATTTTATCAGCATATCGATTGCGCAACCAGGGGTGGAAAGACCCTGGATCATTGTTACTCTAACTTCCGCGACGCATATAAGGCCCTGCCCCGCCCCCCTTTCGGAAAAGCTGACCACGACTCCATTTTGTTGATCCCTGCCTACAGACAGAAACTAAAACAAGAAGCTCCCACGCTGAGGTCTGTCCAACGCTGGTCCGACCAAGCTGACTCCACACTCCAAGACTGCTTCCATCACGTGGACTGGGAGATGTTTCGTATTGCGTCAGCCAACAACATTGACGAATACGCTGATTCGGTGTGCGAGTTCATTAGAACGTGCGTTGAAGATGTCGTTCCCATAGCAACGATTAAAACATTCCCCAACCAGAAACCGTGGATTGATGGCAGCATTCGTGTGGAACTGAAGGCGCGAACCACTGCTTTTAATCAGGGCAAGGTGTCTGGTAACATGACTGAATACAAACAGCGCAGCTATTCCCTCCGCAAGGCTATCAAACAAGCTAAGCGCCAGTACAGAGACGAAGTAGAATCTCAATTCAACGGCTCAGACACAAGAGGCATGTGGCAGGGTCTACAGTCAATCACGGACTACAGGAAGAAACCCAGCCCAGTCACGGACCAGGATGTCTTGCTCCCAGGCAGACTAAACAACTTTTTTGCCCGCTTTGAGGACAATACAGTGCCACTGACACGGCCTGCAACGAAAACATGCGGTCTCTCCTTCACTGCAGCCGAAGTGAGTAAGACATTTAAACGTGTTAACCCTCGCAAGGCTGCAGGCCCAGACGGCATCCCCAGCCGCGCCCTCAGAGCATGCGCAGACCAGCTGGCCGGTGTGTTTACGGACATATTCAACCAATCCCTATACCAGTCTGCTGTTCCCACATGCTTCAAGAGGGCCACCATTGTTCCTGTTCCCAAGAAAGCTAAGGTAACTGAGCTAAACGACTACCGCCCCGTAGCACTCACATCCGTCATCATGAAGTGCTTTGAGAGACTAGTCAAGGACCATATCACCTCCACCCTACCTGACACCCTTGACCCACTCCAATTTGCTTACCGCCCAAATAGGTCCACAGACGATGCAATCTCAACCACACTGCACACTGCCCTAACCCATCTGGACAAGAGGAATACCTATGTGAGAATGCTGTTCATCGACTACAGCTCGGCATTCAACACCATAGTACCCTCCAAGCTCGTCATCAAGCTCGAGACCCTGGGTCTCGACCCCGCCCTGTGCAACTGGGTACTGGACTTCCTGACGGGCCGCCCCCAGGTGGTGAGGGTAGGCAACAACATCTCCTCCCCGCTGATCCTCAACACTGGGGCCCCACAAGGGTGCGTTCTGAGCCCTCTCCTGTACTCCCTGTTCACCCACGACTGCGTGGCCACGCACGCCTCCAACTCAATCATCAAGTTTGCGGACGACACAACAGTGGTAGGCTTGATTACCAACAACGACGAGACGGCCTACAGGGAGGAGGTGAGGGCCCTCGGAGTGTGGTGTCAGGAAAATAACCTCACACTCAACGTCAACAAAACTAAGGAGATGATTGTGGACTTCAGGAAACAGCAGAGGGAACACCCCCCCATCCACATCGATGGAACAGTAGTGGAGAGGGTAGCAAGTTTTAAGTTCCTCGGCATACACATCACAGACAAACTGAATTGGTCCACTCACACAGACAGCATCGTGAGGAAGGCGCAGCAGCGCCTCTTCAACCTCAGGAGGCTGAAGAAATTCGGCTTGTCACCAAAAGCACTCACAAACTTCTACAGATGCACAATCGAGAGCATCCTGGCGGGCTGTATCACCGCCTGGTATGGCAACTGCACCGCCCTCAACCGTAAGGCTCTCCAGAGGGTAGTGAGGTCTGCACAACGCATCACCGGGGGCAAACTACCTGCCCTCCAGGACACCTACACCACCCGATGCTACAGGAAGGCCATAAAGATCATCAAGGACATCAACCACCCGAGCCACTGCCTGTTCACCCCGCTGTCATCCAGAAGGCGAGGTCAGTACAGGTGCATCAAAGCTGGGACCGAGAGACTGAAAAACAGCTTCTATCTCAAGGCCATCAGACTGTTAAACAGCCACCACTAACATTGAGTGGCTACTGCCAACACACTGTCAATGCCACTGACTCTACTCCAGCCACTTTAATCATGGGAATTGATGGGAAATGATGTAAATATATCACTAGCCACTTTAAACAATGCTACCTTATATAATGTTACTTACCCTACATTATTCATCTCATATGCATACGTAGATACTGTACTCTATATCATCGACTGCATCCTTATGTAATACATGTATCACTAGCCACTTTAACTATGCCACTTTGTTTACATACTCATCTCATTTGTATATACTGTACTCGATACCATCTACTGTATCTTGCCTATGCTCCTCTGTACCATCACTCATTCATATATCCTTATGTACATATTCTTTATCCCCTTACACTGTGTATAAGACAGTAGTTTTGGAATTGTTAGTTAGATTACTTGTTGGTTATTACTGCATTGTCGGAACTAGAAGCACAAGCATTTCGCTACACTCGCATTAACATCTGCTAACCATGTGTATGTGACAAATAAAATTGGATTTGATTTGATTTGATTTAAAGTACCTACAGAACCCTGTGCAGATGATAGCAGAGATGATAGCAGAGATGATAGCGGAGATGATAGAAGAGATGATAGCGGAGATGATAGCAGAGATGATAGCGGAGATGAAAGTGATGACTCCAGCAGTGGAATCTGGGATAAAGTACCTACAGAACCCGGTGCAGATGATAGCAGAGATGATAGCAGAGATGATAGCAGAGATGATAGCGGAGATGAAAGTGATGACTCCAGCAGTGGAATCTGGGATAAAGTACCTACAGAACCCGGTGCAGATGATAGCAGAGATGACAGCAGAGATGATAGCGGAGATGATAGCAGAGATGATAGCGGAGATGATAGCGGAGATGATAGCAGAGATGATAGCAGAGATGATAGCAGAGATGAAAGTGATGACTCCAGCAGTGGAATCTGGGATAAAGTACCTACAGAACCCGGTGCGGATGATAGCAGAGATGATAGCAGAGATGATAGCAGAGATGATAGCAGAGATGAAAGTGATGACTCCAGCAGTGGAATCTGGGATAAAGTACCTACAGAACCCGGTGCAGAAGATAGCAGAGATGATAGCAGAGATGATAGCAGAGATGATAGCAGAGATGATAGCGGAGATGATAGCGGAGATGATAGCAGAGATGATAGCAGAGATGAAAGTGATGACTCCAGCAGTGGAATCTGGGATAAAGTACCTACAGAACCCGGTGCAGATGATAGCAGAGATGACAGCAGAGATGATAGCGGAGATGATAGCAGAGATGATAGCGGAGATGAAAGTGATGACTCCAGCAGTGGAATCTGGGATAAAGTACCTACAGAACCCGGTGCAGATGATAGCAGAGATGATAGCAGAGATGAAAGTGATGACTCCAGCAGTGGAATCTGGGATAAAGTACCTACAGAACCCGGTGCAGATGATAGCAGAGATGATAGCAACACAAGTTCCTCCAGTGACTCTGACTGTCACAATTCTGTACCCAAACATTTGGCGGAAAGGTATCCTCTCCAGTCGAACATAGTGTACCTATCAAACAAAAAAGTACCAGAGTGGCTGGAGTCCAACAAGACCCTGATACTGAACCATGTGTATCTGCTGAGCCAGAGTATCAGTATACAGAGGATGCTGCCTGTTCTGGGACGGTATGCACTGTGCCTAATTCCCCCACAGATGACACAGAGCCTGCTTCGGCCCCAGCCCGGACCACCTCTGCTGAGACGCAGACCCAGGAGCCAGACTCTTATGAGACTCAGACCAATGAGGTAGTGTCCGCTGAGACTGTCTGCTGCGACTCAGTCCCCAGAATCTGCTGAGATACAGACAGAGGAGCCAGACTCAGACCAAGGAGCCAGACTCTGATGAGACTCAGACCAAGGAGGTAGTGTCTGCTGTACCCAAGCCCCAGTCTACAACTGAACCTATTGGTGAAATATGTCAAATGTCTCACAATGTGCCTGAATGTAGAGTTGACCATGCAATTGTATTAGCTGCGCCTGGGTATCAAGATAGGGCTGATGAAGTCGTCTCTGCGACAGAGCACGTAACCAGGGCCGGGTGTGCTACCTCAAAGGAACCTGAGACTGCCATGGATATCATCACAGCCATGTCTGGGTGTAATACATCAGAGGAACCTGAGACTGCCATGGATATCATCACAGCCATGTCTGGGTGTAATACATCAGAGGAACCTGAGACTGCCATGGATATCATCACAGCCATGTCTGGGTGTAATACATCAGAGGAACCTGAGACTGCCGTGGATATCATCACAGCCATGTCTGGGTGTAATACATCAGAGGAACCTGAGACTGCCGTGGATATCATCACAGCCATGTCTGGGTGTAATACATCAGAGGAACCTGAGACTGCCGTGGATATCATCACAGCCATGTCTGGGTGTAATACATCAGAGGAGGTTGCTGCTTCCCTGGATAGCATGACATGTGTCACGTAAGTGTAACTATCACACACATTGTGTATTACTGAACAGTAATCTATTGCCTTTGGATAGATGGGGTGACTTGTTTCTGCCTTGTGTTACAGGGGTACCGAGAGAGTTCCGGATGATATGCTAACCGAGGTGGAATATGCAAACGCCTTTCAAGAGTGTGAAGTGTGTGTGAAGTGAAGTGTCTCAATTCTATGCATCCGAGCGGCATTTCAGTAGGTCACAGTGGAACGTTGACTCTTGTCCAGGTTCAATATTTTCTGCTACAACCAATCCCCTTCCCACTATGATACCACCTTCAAGCGCCATCTCTAATGTAGTAACCCAGCCTAAAGATGTGGAACTCAACGCCTTCAACGCCTGTTTTGGTGACATGGACCCTCTCGGGTACCCAGACAACTCCATGTATTTCAACAACAACAAAAGTGGGCACAGCCTCTAGAGGCCCAGCAGGTTGAGGTGCATCTGGAAACGTTTCATCAAGTGCCTCGACCGCAGCAGGAGGCCCGGGTCCTACATCCCCAACAACCAGCATCTCAAGTGCCTCGACCGCAGCAGGAGGCCCGGGTCCTACATCCCGAACAACCAGCATCTCAAGTGCCTGAAACTCCACAACAGACTGTTGATATACACAGGTTCAACGTGTGCAAACTCAAGCCAGTGACATCTTTACAGAATGACACCATGTCCTTCAGGTACTGGATAAACGAAGCAATGCAAGAAGAGGTGGCCTACAGATATGTCTGCATCCCTCATGTACCTGGGTTCTGGGATCACGTTGTGGTGGGAACCCATCTTCTACCCAGAACGGAGAAGCTGATCGGACCTGATGACTCCTCCCGAGATTGTTCAATGTATCACTTGGGTCCAACAGGTTTCATTGGTGCTGTTTTGTCTTGAAGAAACAGATCATTTTGACTATGTGCTGCACTTCGTTGCCCAGGAGAGGCCAGTCTAAGGTAGTCACAGTTGTTGCCAACACACTGAGAAACCTCACCTGGAGCAGAGAGTTTAGAAGAATGGTATTCTATCTGTGGAGGTGGTTTACAGCTCAGCACGTGTCACCACAAGACAGGCGGCTTTGTGTTAGATTGTAAACCCAGTGAAGGTGCTACTTTGGTCCATGTCATAGCTTTGTTGGCTTCCAGGATTGGGATGGAAACAGTAACACCTCACCTGGCCCAGCAACGGCCAAAGATGACAGCAATTACTGTTTCAATGGCAGGAATGCCAATAACATGTTCACATGTCCCTCAGATGGTAATTCAGGAGGTAATTACATCGATATTGTTGAGTTTAGCTCCTACCACAACAGTGGCGATGATGGTATTGGTCTCACTCGCGTGTCCACAACCATAGAGTATTACAGTTTCCTTCCATAGAGTATTACAGTTTCCTTCCATAGAGTATTACAGTTTCCTCCATAGAGTATTACAGTTTCCTTCCATAGAGTATTACAGTTTCCTTCCATAGAGTATTACAGTTTCCTTCCATAGTGTATTACAGTTTCCTTCCATAGAGTATCACAGTTTCCTTCCATAGAGTATCACAGTTTCCTTCCATAGAGTATTACAGTTTCCTTCCATAGAGTATTACAGTTTCCTTCCATAGAGTATTACAGTTTCCTTCCATAGAGTATTACAGTTTCCTTAACAGTGTTATTGTAAGAGTTTAAATGTTTAAACAGAGGATCCATCTGAAACAGTATAAAACAAGATGATAAACAGAGGATCCATCTAAAACAGTATAAAACAATATGATAAACAGAGGATCCATCTAAAACAGTATAAAACAAGATGATAAACAGAGGATCCATCTAAAACAAGATGATAAACAGAGGATCCATCTAAACCAAGATGATAAACAGAGGATCCATCTAAACCAAGATGATAAACAGAGGATCCATCTAAACCAAGATGATAAACAGAGGATCCATCTAAAACAGTATAAAACAAGATGATAAACAGAGGATCCATCTAAAACAAGATGATAAACAGAGGATCCATCTAAAACAGTATAAAACAAGATGATAAACAGAGGATCCATCTAAAACAGTATAAAACAAGATGATTAACAGAGGATCCATCTAAAACAGTATAAAACAAGATGATTAACAGAGGATCCATCTAAAACAGTATAAAACAAGATGATAAACAGAGGATCCATCTAAAACAGTATAAAACAAGATGATAAACAGAGGATCCATCTAAAACAGTATAAAACAAGATGATAAACAGAGGATCCATCTAAAACAGTATAAAACAAGATGATAAACAGAGGATCCATCTGAAACAGTATAAAACAAGATGATAAACAGAGGATCCATCTAAAACAGTATAAAACAAGATGATAAACAGAGGATCCATCTAAAACAGTATAAAACAAGATGATAAACAGAGGATCCATCTAAAACAAGATGATAAACAGAGGATCCATCTAAACCAAGATGATAAACAGAGGATCCATCTAAAACAGTATAAAACAAGATGATTAACAGAGGATCCATCTAAAACAGTATAAAACAAGATGATAAACAGAGGATCCATCTAAAACAGTATAAAACAATATGATAAACAGAGGATCCATCTAAAACAGTATAAAACAAGATGATAAACAGAGGATCCATCTGAAACAGTATAAAACAAGATGATAAACAGAGGATCCATCTAAAACAGTATAAAACAAGATGATAAACAGAGGATCCATCTAAAACAGTATAAAACAAGATGATAAACAGAGGATCCATCTAAAACAAGATGATAAACAGAGGATCCATCTAAACCAAGATGATAAACAGAGGATCCATCTAAAACAGTATAAAACAAGATGATAAACAGAGGATCCATCTAAAACAAGATGATAAACAGAGGATCCATTTAAAACAGTATAAAACAAGATGATAAACAGAGGATCCATCTAAAACAGTATAAAACAAGATGATTAACAGAGGATCCATCTAAAACAGTATAAAACAAGATGATAAACAGAGGATCCATCTAAAACAGTATAAAACAAGATGATAAACAGAGGATCCATCTAAAACAGTATAAAACAAGATGATAAACAGAGGATCCATCTAAAACAGTATAAAACAAGATGATAAACAGAGGATCCATCTAAAACAGTATAAAACAAGATGATAAACAGAGGATCCATCTAAAACAGTATAAAACAAGATGATTAACAGAGGATCCATCTAAAACAGTATAAAACAAGATGATAAACAGAGGATCCATCTAAAACAGTATAAAACAAGATGATAAACAGAGGATCCATCTAAAACAGTATAAAACAAGATGATAAACAGAGGATCCATCTAAAACATTATAAACCAAGATGATAAACAGAGGATCCATCTAAAACAGTATAAAACAAGATGATAAACAGAGGATCCATCTAAAACAGTATAAAACAAGATGATAAACAGAGGATCCATCTAAAACAGTATAAAACAAGATGATTAACAGAGGATCCATCTAAAACAGTATAAAACAAGATGATAAACAGAGGATCCATCTAAACCAAGATGATAAACAGAGGATCCATCTAAACCAAGATGATAAACAGAGGATCCATCTAAACCAAGATGATAAACAGAGGATCCATCTAAAACAGTATAAAACAAGATGATAAACAGAGGATCCATCTAAAACAAGATGATAAACAGAGGATCCATCTAAAACAGTATAAAACAAGATGATAAACAGAGGATCCATCTAAAACAGTATAAAACAAGATGATTAACAGAGGATCCATCTAAAACAGTATAAAACAAGATGATTAACAGAGGATCCATCTAAAACAGTATAAAACAAGATGATAAACAGAGGATCCATCTAAAACAGTATAAAACAAGATGATAAACAGAGGATCCATCTAAAACAGTATAAAACAAGATGATAAACAGAGGATCCATCTAAAACAGTATAAAACAAGATGATAAACAGAGGATCCATCTGAAACAGTATAAAACAAGATGATAAACAGAGGATCCATCTAAAACAGTATAAAACAAGATGATAAACAGAGGATCCATCTAAAACAGTATAAAACAAGATGATAAACAGAGGATCCATCTAAAACAAGATGATAAACAGAGGATCCATCTAAACCAAGATGATAAACAGAGGATCCATCTAAAACAGTATAAAACAAGATGATTAACAGAGGATCCATCTAAAACAGTATAAAACAAGATGATAAACAGAGGATCCATCTAAAACAGTATAAAACAATATGATAAACAGAGGATCCATCTAAAACAGTATAAAACAAGATGATAAACAGAGGATCCATCTGAAACAGTATAAAACAAGATGATAAACAGAGGATCCATCTAAAACAGTATAAAACAAGATGATAAACAGAGGATCCATCTAAAACAGTATAAAACAAGATGATAAACAGAGGATCCATCTAAAACAAGATGATAAACAGAGGATCCATCTAAACCAAGATGATAAACAGAGGTTCCATCTAAAACAGTATAAAACAAGATGATAAACAGAGGATCCATCTAAAACAAGATGATAAACAGAGGATCCATTTAAAACAGTATAAAACAAGATGATAAACAGAGGATCCATCTAAAACAGTATAAAACAAGATGATTAACAGAGGATCCATCTAAAACAGTATAAAACAAGATGATAAACAGAGGATCCATCTAAAACAGTATAAAACAAGATGATAAACAGAGGATCCATCTAAAACAGTATAAAACAAGATGATAAACAGAGGATCCATCTAAAACAGTATAAAACAAGATGATAAACAGAGGATCCATCTAAAACAGTATAAAACAAGATGATAAACAGAGGATCCATCTAAAACAGTATAAAACAAGATGATTAACAGAGGATCCATCTAAAACAGTATAAAACAAGATGATAAACAGAGGATCCATCTAAAACAGTATAAAACAAGATGATAAACAGAGGATCCATCTAAAACAGTATAAAACAAGATGATAAACAGAGGATCCATCTAAAACATTATAAACCAAGATGATAAACAGAGGATCCATCTAAAACAGTATAAAACAAGATGATAAACAGAGGATCCATCTAAAACAGTATAAAACAAGATGATAAACAGAGGATCCATCTAAAACAGTATAAAACAAGATGATTAACAGAGGATCCATCTAAAACAGTATAAAACAAGATGATAAACAGAGGATCCATCTAAAACAGTATAAAACAAGTGCAGTATTTTCTGAGAATGTGTCAAAGGAATTTTACAATTCCTACATGTGTTCATTAACCAATTCAATTAAAATCACTCTGTCTGTTGTTAAGAATTTTTAAGATCGTTATTTGCATAAAATAGACAGAGACCAGTCTACCAAAATGAGCCAATAGCATTTATTCTCGAGAGCGCTGCTCAATAGAACCTGTACGACAGTATATATCAAATATGACGTCATAGGTTATAAAATGTATCTCCTCCTCTCGATCAGGACAAAGCAGGTTCAAAAGTTAATTCCAACTCACTAGCGCACATACCTGACACACTATACCTGGATTAACTCCTGAAGTCTCACCATAGTTTATTACCACTTAGCAGACAGTTCCAGATACGGACAACCTGGAGGGGCTCTTCGCTGTCTTATGTAATCACCACAGAGTTATAGCTGAGTCGGTTCAAACATAGGTTAATGATCCTCTCGCTGTCTTATGTAATCACCACAGAGTTATAGCTGAGTCGGTTCAAACATAGGTTAATGACCCTCTCGCTGTCTTATGTAATCACCACAGAGTTATAGCTGAGTCGGTTCAAACATAGGTTAATGATCCTCTTTGCTTACTTTAGACCCACACACATTCCACCTTCCACAAAGGTTATAATTTCCAATTACCCCTTATCCCTGCTACATAACCTCTTTCTTATGAACTAACATTATTATTAATCAGATATTGTAAAACAGGGTAGAGTTGAATTATTATTATTTTTTTTTTAATTTGACCCCTTTTTCTCCCCAATTTCGTGGTGTCCAATTGTGTTAGTAGCTACTATCTTGTCTCATCGCTACAACTCCCGTACGGGCTCGGGAGAGACGAAGGTTGAAAGTCATGCGTTCTCCGATACACAACCCAACCAAGCCGCACTGCTTCTTAATAACACAGCATCCAACCCAGAAGCACCAATGTGTCGGAGGAAACACTGTGTACCTGGCAACCTTGGTTAGCGCACACTGCGCCCGGCCCGCCACGGGAGTCGCTGGTGTGCGATGAGACAAGGACATCCCTACCGGCCAAGCCCTCCCTAACGACGCTAGGCCAATTGTGCGTCGCCCCACAGACCTCCCGGTCGCGGCCGGTTACAAGAGCTTCTGATTTTTATTTTTACCTTTATTTTACTAGGCAAGTCAGTTAAGAACAAATTCTTATTTTCAATGACGGCCATGCATTTAGTTTTACTTGTATTTAAGAGCAATTGGAGGCCACGGAAGGAGAGTTGCATGGCATTGAAGCTTGCCTGGAGGGTTGTTATCACAGTGTCCAAAGAAGGGCCAGAATGATACAGAATGGTGTCGTCTGCGTAGAGGTGGATCAGAGACTCACCAGCAGCAAAAGCGACATCATTGATGTATACAGAGAAGAGAGTCGGTCCAAGAATTGAACCCTGTGGCACCCCCATAGAGACTGCCAGAGGTCCGGACAACAGGCCCTCCGATTTAACACACTGAACTCTATCAGAAAAGTAGTTGGTAAACAGGCGAGACAATCATTTGAGAAACCAAGGCTGTCGAGTCTGCCGATGAGGATGTAGTGATTGACAGAGTCGAAAGCCTTGGCCAGATCAATGAATACTGCTTCACAGTAATGTTTCTTATTGATGGCGGTTAAGATATTGTTTAGGACCTTGAGCGTGGCTGAGGTGCACCCATGACCAGCTCTGAAACCAGATTGCATAGCAGAGAAGGTATGGTGAGATTCGAAATGGTCGGTAATCGGTTTGTTGACTTGGCTTTCGAAGACCTTAGAAAGGCAGGGTAGGATAGATATAGGTCTGTAGCAGTTTTGGTCAAGAGTGTCCCCCCCTTTGAAGAGGGGGATGACCGCAGCTGCTTTCCAATCTTTGGGAATCTCAGACGACACGAAAGCAAAGTTGAACAGGCTAGTAATAGGGGTGGCAACAATTTTGGCAGATAATTTTAGAAAGAAAGGGTCCAGATTGTCTAGCCCGGCTGATTTGTAGGGGTCCAGATGTTGCAGCTCTTTCAGAACATCAGCTGACTGGATAATGGTTTCTAGCTTCCCTGAACAGCTGCATATCACGGGGGCTGTTCGATGCTAATGCAGAATGCCATAGGATGTTTTTGTGTTGGTTAAGGGCAGTCAGGTCTGGGGAGAACCAAGGGCTATATCTGTTCCTGGTTCTAAATATCTTGAATGGGGCATGCTTATTTAAGATGGTTCGGAAGACATTTAAAAAAAAATAACCAGGCATCCTCTACTGACGGGATGAGATCAATATCCTTCCAGGATACCCCGGCCAGGTCGATTAGATATACAGGGTATTACGGTACAGAGTCAATGTGGAGGCTATATACAGGGGGTACCAGTACAGAGTCAATGTGCAGGCTTTATACAGGGTGTTACGGTACAGAGTCAACGGGATGAGATCAATATCCTTCCAGGATACCCCGGCCAGGTCAATTAGATATATACAGATATATACAGAGTCAATGTGGAGGCTATATACAGGGTATTACGGTACAGAGTCAATGCACCTTCTCTCCTCCCTCCCTCTTCATCTCTCCTCCTCAACCCTCCTCCTCCTCTGTTTAGAGAAACACTGCCACCTACTGTGCATCAACTTTTTTCTCCTTCCTCCTCTTCTTCTACATCCACATATGTTTACTTCTTCTTCTCCTTCCTCCTCTTCCTCTACATCCACATATGTTTACATCTCCTTCCTCATCTTCCTCTCCCTTCATCCATCCATCCTTCTCCTACTTCATTCCTCTCCCTCATCTTGTCCTCTTCTTACCATGTCCTCCTGTTCTTTTTCTCTCCCTGTATCTGTTCTCTTTCTTCCTCCTCCACTTCCTGTAGAGGTGGTGTCTACTCCCCCAGGAACTAAATAGTATTTCCTTCTAAACACACACACACACACACACACACAAACCTATCCTGAGGACGTCCCATGTCTCTGGACCAGAAGGTTGATCCCAGTAGTAGAGACAGAGGGTGGTGGATGGGGGGGGGGTAACCCCATGACTCTGGACCAGAAGGTTGATCCCAGTGGTAGAGACAGAGGGTGGTGGATGGGGGGGGGTAACCCCATGACTCTGGACCAGAAGGTTGATCCCAGTGGTAGAGACAGAGGGTGGTGGATGGGGGGGGGGGGGGTAACCCCATGACTCTGGACCAGAAGGTTGATCCCAGTGACTCAGTAATCTTAATGTTTAAACTCTATCCCAAACCTTAACCATTCATAATGAGGCCCTAAACATTCTGTTATAACTCTATCCCAAACCTTAACCATTCATAATGAGGCCCTAAACATTCTGTTATAACTCTATCCCAAACCTTAACCATTCATAATGAGGCCCTAAACTTAATACACTTCAACTATGAGAGACAAAATGAGGAAAGAAAATCCAGAAAATCACATTTTTATTAATTTATTTGCAAATTATGGTGGAAATAAGTATTTGGTCAATAACAAAAGTTTACACAGCAACTCGTATCTCTCAGAGAGTCACTATTCCACTAAGACCTCATTGAAACACAATGCAGAAAATGGAATCAGAGCTGTGTGTGTCATTCTTATTGAAAGTCCTGTTAACTCTCTCACAAAAACACACATGTAAAAACGCTTGCAAGCACACACACACACACACACACACACACACACCTCTCTAGCTCAATCTAGCCATCTCTGGCCACGGTCAGCATCTAGTTAATGAGAAGGGGACTAAAATCAATATACCCACCTTGGGAGGAATTCCTGATTACCTAGACCTCGTGTCTGTGTGTCTGTGTGTCTGTGTGTCTGTCTGTCTGTGTGTGTGTGTGTCCTTTATCTTCCTCAGTGGGGAAAGAGAGAAATTAAGAAGTACATTTAAAGACGAACGTCGTCCTGAATAATTTCTGCTGACTAATCTCTCCCTTTCTCTCTCTCTTGCTCTCCTCAGCAGCTCATATCTCTCAGAGAGTCACTGATGTCACCCAGCCCATCAGGGCTCAAAGGCCCCCAATTACCAAACATAAAGCAAATTCCACACATCCTCTCTCTCTCTTTCCATCTGTTCTGACTCTCTACCATCCCTCTGTTATGACTCATTACCCTCCCTCTCTCTCTTTCAATCTGTTCTGACTCTCTACCCTCCCTCTCTCTCTTTCAATCTGTTCTGACTCTCTACCCTCCCTCTCTCTCTTTCCCTCTGTTCTGACTCTCTCCCCTCCCTCTCTCTTTCCCTCTGTTCTGACTCTCTACCCTCCCTCTCTCTCTCCCCCTCTGTGATATCTAAGTTTTTTTTAAATAAAAATGTTCACACAAAGTGAACTGTTTTTGCTTTGTAATTCTGGGTTATTGTGTGTAGATTGATGAGGGGAAAAACACATTTAATCCATTTTAGAATAAGTCTGTAACGTGACAAAATGTGTAAAAAGTCAAGGGGTCTGAATACTTTCTGAATGCTACTGTATATCAGTATATTAGACTCTCTCTCTGCAGTGATGTTGTTTTCATCACTTCTGGTTTAACACTGACATCAAGTGGTGATTGTCCAAACTGCACCACTGTTAAGATAGAGAAAGTGAGAGATAGAGAAGAAAGTGTGGGAGAGAGAGAGAAGAAAGTGTGGGAGAGAGAGAGAAGAAAGTGTGGGAGAGAGAGAAGAAAGTGTGGGAGAGAGAGAGCAGAGTGTGGGAGAGAGAGCAGAGTGTGGGAGAGAGAGCAGAGAGAGAGCAGACTGTGGGAGAGAGAGAGCAGAGTGTGGGAGAGAGAGCAGAGAGAGAGAGCAGAGAGAGCAGACTGTGGGAGAGAGAGAGCAGAAAGTGTGGGAGAGAGAGAGAGCAGAGAGTGTGGGAGAGAGAGCAGAGAGAGAGCAGAGAGTGTGGGAGAGAGAGAGAGAGAGCAGAGAGAGAGCAGAGTGTGTGGGAGAGAGAGAGCAGAGTGTGGGAGAGAGAGCAGAGAGAGAGCAGAGTGTGTGGGAGAGAGCAGAGAGAGAGCAGAGTGTGTGGGAGAGAGAGCAGTGTGTGGGAGAGAGAGCAGAGAGAGAGCAGAGTGTGTGGGAGAGAGAGCAGAGTGTGTGGGAGAGAGAGAGCAGAGTGTGTGGGAGAGAGAGCAGTGTGTGGGAGAGAGAGCAGAGAGAGCAGAATGTGGGAGAGAGAGAGCAGAGAAAAGAGAGAGCAGAGAACAGAGAGCAGAGAAAAGAGAGCAGAGAGAGAGCAGAGAGCAGGCTGAGAGAGCTGATAGAGCAGAGCGAGGAGAAGAGAGCAGAGTGAGAGAGAAGAGGGCAGAGAGAGCAGAGAACAGAGCAGAAAGAGAGCAGAGAGTGAGAGAGAAGAGGGCAGAGAGAGCAGAGGGAGAGAGAGCAGAGAGCAGAGAAGAGAGCAGAGAGTGATATCAGAGAGTGAGAGAGAAGAGGGCAGAGAGAGCAGAGAGAGCGAGCAGAAAGAGAGCAGAGAAGAGAGAGAGAGCAGAAAGAGAGCAGAGAAGAGAGAGCAGAGAACAGAGAGAGCAGAGAACAGAGAGAGAGCAGAGAGAGCGAGCAGAAAGAGAGCAGAGAAGAGAGAGAGAGCAGAAAGAGAGCAGAGAAGAGAGAGCAGAAAGAGAGCAGAGAAGAGAGAGCAGAGAACAGAGAGAGAGCAGAGCAGAAAGAGAGAGCAGAGAAGAGAGAGCAGAGAGAACTCTGTTGCTATAGTGACCCTGCATCACAACACTGTTGCTATAGTGACCCTGCATCACAACACTCTGTTGCTATAGTAACCCTGCATCACAACACTCTGTTGTACTAATTGTACAATTTGTTTAATTCTATTCCACATATTTAATTGTTTTGTATTTCATTTCATATTTGTTTCATGTTTCAACCAGTCTCAGGTTAACATCAACCTGACAGAGGAAACGTTAAATCAATAAACAAACTGTTTTCACAATTAACAGCCTTTTCTTGTTTCAAGTCTGTTTTATTATGAACAGTACAATATATCCTTGTTTACTTGTACAACTATGGAGCGTATGTCCATATATAATTATACAACTATGGAGCGTATGTCCATATATAATTATACAACTATGGAGCGTATGTCCATATATAATTATACAACTATGGAGCGTATGTCCATATATAATTATACAACTATGGAGCGTATGTCCATATATAATTATACAACTATGGAGCGTATGTCCATATATAATTATACAACTATGGAGCGTATGTCCATATATAATTATACAACTATGGAGCGTATGTCCATATATAATTATACAACTATGGAGCGTATGTCCATATATAATTATACAACTATGGAGCGTATGTCCATATATAATTATACAACTATGGAGCGTATGTCCATATATAATTATACAACTATGGAGCGTATGTCCATATATAATTATACAACTATGGAGCGTATGTCCATATATAATTATACAACTATGGAGCGTATGTCCATATATAATTATACAACTATGGAGCGTATGTCCATATATATAATTATACAACTATGGAGCGTATGTCCATATATAATTATACAACTATGGAGCGTATGTCCATATATAATTATATATAATTATACAACTATGGAGCGTATGTCCATATATAATTATACAACTATGGAGCGTATGTCCATATATAATTATATATAATTGTACAACTATGGAGCGTATGTCCATATATAATTATACAACTATGGAGCGTATGTCCACACTGTTAAAATACAATGTGATCATGTGAAAAAACTAATTGTATAATTATATATAATTATATATGGTTTTTCAACATGATCACTTTGTATTTTAACAGTGTTGTTGTAAGAGGTCCTCACAACTATAGAAAGACGCGCATGTGTGTGTGTGTCCAGAGTGTGTGTGTGTGTGTGTCCAGAGTGTGTGTGTGTCCAGAGTGTGTGTGTGTCCAGAGTGTGTGTGTTTCCAGAGTGTGTGTGTGTCCAGAGTGTGTGTGTGTCCAGAGTGTGTGTGTGTCCAGAGTGTGTGTGTGTCCAGAGTGTGTGTGTGTCCAGAGTGTGTGTGTTTCCAGAGTGTGTGTGTTTCCAGAGTGTGTGTGTGTCCAGTGTGTGTGTCCAGAGTGTGTGTGTGTGTGTGTCCAGAGTGTGTGTGTGTGTGTGTCCAGAGTGTGTGTGTTTCCAGAGTGTGTGTGTTTCCAGAGTGTGTGTGTGTCCAGTGTGTGTGTGTGTGTGTGTCCAGAGTGTGTGTGTGTCCAGAGTGTGTGTGTTTCCAGAGTGTGTGTGTGTCCAGAGTGTGTGTGTGTCCAGAGTGTGTGTGTGTCCAGAGTGTGTGTGTGTCCAGAGTGTGTGTGTTTCCAGAGTGTGTGTGTGTCCAGTGTGTGTGTGTGTCCAGTGTGTGTGTGTGTCCAGAGTGTGTGTTTGTCCAGAGTGTGTGTTTGTCCAGAGTGTGTGTTTGTCCAGAGTGTGTGTGTGCCCAGTGTGTGTGTGTGTCCAGTATGTGTGTGTGCAGTGTGTGTGTGTGTCCAGTGTGTGTGTGTGTCCAGAGTGTGTGTGTGCCCAGAGTGTGTGTGTCCAGTGTGCGTGTGTGTGTATCCAGAGTGTGTGTGTCCTGTGTGTGTGTGTGTTTGTGTGTGTATTTGTCCAGTGTGTGTTTGTCCAGTGTGTGTGTGTCCAGTGTGTGTGTGTGTGTCCAGTGTGTGTGTCCAGAGTGCGTGTGTGTGTATTTGTCCAGTGTGTGTTTGTCCAGTGTGTGTGTGTGTGTGTGTGTGTCCAGAGTGTGTGTGTGTGTGTCCAGTGAGTGTGTGTGTGTCCAGAGTGTGTGTGTGTCCAGTGTGTGTGTGTGTCCAGTGTGTGTGTGTCCAGTGTGTGTGTGTGTCCAGAGTGTGTGTGTGCCCAGAGTGTGTGTGTCCAGTGTGCGTGTGTGTGTATCCAGAGTGTGTGTGTCCTGTGTGTGTGTGTGTGTATTTGTCCAGTGTGTGTTTGTCCAGTGTGTGTGTGTCCAGTGTGTGTGTGTCCAGTGTGTGTGTGTGTGTCCAGTGTGTGTGTGTGTCCAGAGTGCGTGTGTGTGTATTTGTCCAGTGTGTGTGTGTGTGTGTGTGTGTCCAGAGTGTGTGTGTGTGTGTGTCCAGTGAGTGCGTGTGTGTCCAGAGTGTGTGTGTGTGTGTCCAGTGAGTGCGTGTGTGTCCAGAGTGTGTGTGTGTGTGTCCAGTGAGTGCGTGTGTGTGTATTTGTCCAGTGTGTGTTTGTCCAGTGTGTGTGTATTTGTCCAGTGTGTGTGTCCAGAGTGTGTGTGTGTATTTGTCCAGTGTGTGTATTTGTCCAGTGTGTGTTTGTCCAGAGTATGTGTGTGTGTGTCCAGAGTATGTGTGTGTGTGTCCAGAGTGTGTGTGTGTGTGTGTCCAGAGTATGTGTGTGTGTGTCCAGAGTATGTGTGTGTGTGTCCAGAGTGTGTGTGTGTGTGTGTGTCCAGAGTGTGTGTGTGTGTGTGTGTCCAGAGTGTGTGTGTGTCCAGAGTGTGTGTGTGTGTGTCCAGAGTGTGTGTGTGTCCAGAGTGTGTGTCCTGTCTGTGTGTGTGTGTCCAGTGTGTGTGTGTGTGTCCAGAGTGTGTGCGTCCAGAGTGTGTGTGTGTCCTGTGTGTGACCACTGTGTGTGTGTGTGTCCTGAGTGTGTGTGTCCAGTGTGTGTGTGTCCAGTGTGTGTGTATTTGTCCAGTGTGTGTCTAGTGTGTGTGTGTCTAGTGTGTGTGTGTCCAGTGTGTGTGTGTGTCCAGAGTGTGTGTGTGTCCAGAGTGTGTGTATTTGTCCAGTGTGTGTCTAGTGTGTGTGTGTCTAGTGTGTGTGTGTCTAGTGTGTGTGTGTCCAGTGTGTGTGTGTCCAGTGTGTGTGTCCAGAGTGTGTGCGTCCAGTGTGTGTGTGTGTCCAGAGTGTGTGTGTCCAGTGTGTGTGTGTGTTTGTGTGTGACCACTGTGTGTGTGTGTGTCCTGAGTGTGTGTGTCCTGAGTGTGTGTGTCCAGTGTGTGTGTGTGTTTGTGTGTGACCACTGTGTGTGTGTGTGTCCTGAGTGTGTGTGTCCTGAGTGTGTGTGTCCAGTGTGTGTGTGTGTCCAGAGTGTGTCTAGTGTGTGTGTGTGTCTAGTGTGTGTGTGTGTCTAGTGTGTGTGTGTGTCCAGTGTGTGTGTGTG
This sequence comes from Oncorhynchus kisutch, assembly GCF_002021735.2. NCBI lineage: Eukaryota > Metazoa > Chordata > Actinopteri > Salmoniformes > Salmonidae > Oncorhynchus > Oncorhynchus kisutch. The sequence continues at coordinate 76,415 of NW_022265534.1, read as the reverse complement.
TCTAGTGTGTGTGTGTCTAGTGTGTGTGTGTCTAGTGTGTGTGTGTGTCCAGTGTGTGTGTGTGTCTAGTGTGTGTGTGTGTCTAGTGTGTGTGTGTATAGTGTGTTTCCATTGTGTGTGTGTGTCTAGTGTGTGTGTGTCTAGTGTGTGTGTGTCCAGTGTGTGTGTGTCCAGTGTGTGTGTGTGTTTGTGTGTGACCACTGTGTGTGTGTGTGTCCTGAGTGTGTGTGTCCAGTGTGTGTGTGTCCAGTGTGTGTGTGTGTCCAGAGTGTGTGTGTCCAGTGTGTGTGTGTGTTTGTGTGTGACCACTGTGTGTGTGTGTGTCCTGAGTGTGTGTGTCCTGAGTGTGTGTGTCCAGTGTGTGTGTGTCCAGTGTGTGTGTGTGTCCAGAGTGTGTCTAGTGTGTGTGTGTGTCTAGTGTGTGTCCATTGTGTGTGTGTCTAGTGTGTGTGTGTGTCTAGTGTGTGTGTGTGTCTAGTGTGTGTGTGTGTCTAGTGTGTGTGTGTGTCTAGTGTGTGTGTGTGTCTAGTGTGTGTGTGTCTAGTGTGTGTCCATTGTGTGTGTGTCTAGTGTGTGTGTGTCTAGTGTGTGTGTGTGTCTAGTGTGTGTGTGTGTCCAGTGTGTGTGTGTGTCTAGTGTGTGTGTGTCTAGTGTGTGTCCATTGTGTGTGTGTCTAGTGTGTGTGTGTCTAGTGTGTGTGTGTGTCTAGTGTGTGTGTGTGTCCAGTATGTGTGTGTGTGAGAGTTATTATTTACAGGGACACTGAGGAGTCACCCCAAACCCCAAACCCTGGATAGAGGGGCTCAGTGAATGTGGAGGTGAATGTGATCAGGTGGGTCAGTGTGTCAGAGGAGGCTCTATAGAAGGACAGAGTGCCGGCTGGCCAGTCCAGATACACTCCTACTCTGTGGGAGCTGGAGGAGGGGACGTCTATGGTAGTGGGTTTATTATTGTGCCTGGCAGAGTATCTGTTGTCAGAGCAGAACAGACTCCAGGACTTGTCATTGTATCCAAGACAACAGTCAGCACCTCCTCCTCTCCTGTTGATTCCTTTATATGTCACTCCTATAACAGCCCCTCCTCTCCTGCTGATTCCTTTATATGTCACTCCTATATCAGCCCCCCTTCTCCCACTCCACTCTACCTCCCAGTAACAGCACCCAGTCAGACCCTCTCTACACAGCACCTGTCCCCAGTCCTCAAATCTCTCTGGGTGATCAGGATACAGCTGCTTCTCTCTCCTCCATGTCACCGTTCTGTTCTCCTCAGACAGAGAGAGGAGTCTGTTTACTGTGTTTGGGTCCAGTGTGAGATCACAGACATCTGATGGATGAAACCAGACACAATATTAGAAATCATCATCATTCACATTAGAATGTTAACTCACTTTTCACTAATTCATTTAATGTTGATGT